>NC_091246.1:148848106-149150530 GCF_042477335.2 Ovis canadensis | reverse complement strand
GATATAAGATTTTGCTAATATTTTTGCTGTGTAGATAAGATTCTTATGTATTTTTGCATGTAGCTATAATTAATTTTCACACTGTGTCAGGTTAATCCATTCTGCTCTTGATAAACATTGGAAAAATCTCCAAGTGCACATATGAGAGAGAAAGAGATCACAGTGCTGCTAAAAGTATTCTTTTAGTTTCCTTCTGGTACATGTGAAAGAGCTTCTCTTGAATAAATATCCAGGAATAAAATAGCTGGGTTACAGAAAATTTACCAGATAGTGCCCCATTGTTTTTAAGAATGGTTATGTAATACATCCCTAGAACTATACATACACATATAATTTTATGTATGTATGCCTATGTATATAATATATATAACTTTTTAATATATAGTACTTCTTTTTTGAAAATAATTTTATATATTAGAAATCTAAATAACGGTATTAGTGCTGCTTTTTTAAAGAACCAAAAATTGTGAAAGATGTGGTTGATTGGGAATTTTTGTTATTAGTTGCCAGGAAACAAAATATTAAGGAAAAAATGGGAAGAATGTTTTAGTTATGTCTTAACAGATGGAAAAACAAATGTATTTATCTTTCACTTGCCTTCTATTATACTACTGATGTCTTCGTTTCTAGGACTGAAATAGGTATTCACTCTACTCTCAATCTTGATCTTTGGTCTAAAGAAGTGAAAGGGCTGATTGCTGACCTTCAAAATAATGTGTTATGCAAGAAACCGATTTCAGGGATGGAAGGAAAGCTGTACTTCTTTAACTATAACTCCTAAAAATCATTGGAATGGGAACACTGGAAAAGATTTCAATACCATTTGTCTCTTCCATAACTTTTTTCGTGCATTTTTTTCTCTTGTAGCAGTTCTCTACTTTAAGTTGAAGAGGATTCATTAACTGTCCAACTGGGTATATTTCAAATACTCTGAAAGTTTAGACGTTACTTAACTAAAATCCTTTGAGTATAATACCACCAGAAGCACATGCTTCTCATTTATATCTAATAAGTTTTTTTTAATCTGTGCAGGCCTATAAAAGCATGTTGTTCTTTAGAAGAAACATTTTGTAAAATGCTCCCCCAGATTTTCTTTTCACTCTCTTTGTGTCGACATTCTGCTTTTCAAAACTTCCTAATCTTATAAGAACTCCACATTATTTAAATTAGAATCAAGCAAATGGTAATAGTATCTTGAAGATTCATTGAGTGGTATCTTCCCAAATCTTCTGCTCAGTTGATTAATGCATGCACCCTTGATGGTCTCCTGTGCTAGGATGAGAAAGCTGCAAAGCCCTATTTTGAAATGAAGGTACAGTGGTTTAGATAGTTCATAATGGGTTCATTCCAGTGGGGCAATGTACTCAGTAATATACATTGCTCTCTAATGTATTCCTAAAAAGCCTTTATAATATGCTTTATAAATACTAAATAAGTAAACAGTTATTAATAAGAAATCATTGCTATTAACCTAATGAGGAATAATTGGACATTAAATATCATGATAAGAAGCATATCAAAGGTCTCTTTGTGACCCCATAGACTATAGCCCACCAGGCTCCTCTATCCATGGAATTCTCCAGGCAAGAATACTGGAGCAGGTAGCCATTTCCTTCTCCAAGGGATCTTCCCATCCAGAAATCAAACCTGGGACTCCTATATTGCAATCAGATTCTTTACTGTCTGAGCCACCAGGGAAGCCCATCAAAGGTCTCCACAAAAATTAAATGGAGAATTGCAGAAATTTTTTGAGATTTCTAAGCAAAATATGTATGGGCCCTAAATTATTTGGTTGATGAAGGGCTACTCAGTGCAGAGATGCTTTCTAACCTACGATCTAATATTGCAGTGCAAGCATGCTGCTGCTGCTGCTGCTAAGTCGCTTCACTCGTGTCCGACTCTGTGCGACCCCAGAGACGGCAGCCCACCAGGCTCCTCCGTCCCTGGGATTCTCCAGGCAAGAACACTGGAGTGGGTTGCCATGTCCTTCTCCAATGCATGAAAGTGAAGAGTGAAAGTGAAGTCGCTCAGTCGTGTCCGACTCTTCACGACGCCATGGACTGCAGCCTGCCAGGCTCCTCTGCCCATAGGATTTTCCAGGCAAAAGTACTGGAGTGGGTCACCTTTGCCTTCTCCGGCAAGGCAAGCATATCAGCCATCAAAAAATCCAACATCCTAAGCTCAAATAATAATAATACTAAGAGGGAATAGTAACAAGTGTGTATTATGTATACTAAACATTTTACACACCTTATTTCATTTAATTTGAACAAAAGCCCTGAGAGGCAGGTAGTAGTATTACCATGTTTCAGGTGAGGAAACTGATATTTAGAAGATTATGTAGGCTACAAAGCTACTGAGCAGCAGAATGAGGATTCAACCCATGTAAGCTGTTGCAGAAACTTTCATCCTTAATCACTGTGTAATTTGGAATACTCTAATCATATGTGTTTTGCATTAGTAGCTTCCTTCTCACAGCTAAGAACTCTGATGGCCCAAACAGTAGGTGTACACACTTACATCTGAATGAAGTGCCTACTTTGTATGCTGTGCTGTGGGGAGTGATGAACTTATTCAAGGGTCTTACAGCGTTGATGGGATAGATTGTAAATGCAAATACATATAATCAAAAGCAAAATATGACAAGTGCCACAAAAGACATATTGTAGTGATGCACAAAAGAAAGAAACCCTATTGGTTAAGAGGGCCAAGAAGTGTCTTTGTAAAGCAAGTGATATGAATCTTTTGAGATGCGGTGAAATACAAAGTCAAGATTTTGGACAAAGCATGCCCTGCAGCTAAAAGCTTAAGGCATGTTGTAGGCAGACCCTGTTCTAGTTAAAGGTGGTTGGGCTCAGACAGGTTATGTATAAAGACCTAGCTGTTGCGGAAAACAATTTGTGCTAAATTATTAGACAAGGGAGAGTCATGAAGGTTTGAAGCAGGAAGGATATCATTTATTCAGCAAATATTATGAATATTTGTCAGTAGGTACCAGGCACTCTGCTAGTCGCTACCGTGAGTAAGACCAGACCGTCCTTTGCCCTTGATGGGCTTCCCTGTTGACTCAGATGGTAAAGAATCCATCTGCAATGCAGATGTGGATTCAATCCCCGGGTCAAGAAGATCCACTGGAAAGGGAATGGCAACCCACTCCAGTATTCTTGCCTGAAGAATTCCATGAACAGAGGAGGCTGAGTGGGCCACAGTCCATGGGGTCACAAGAAATCAGACATGACTGAGTGACTAACACTTTCACTTTCATTTCCGACCCTTGACAGGCTAATGGGGGAGAAAGAGGCTAATTTTCCCTATAACTGAAATAGTGATGACTTGTGTACAAAACAAGAACCAAGACTTGAGCAGAACTTAATTTTAATGCTTTGGTTTGTATTTTCTCTGTTAATTCTTCTAAAATAATTTTAGAATCTACTAAAATTTATTTTAAATACTATTATATAATTATCTGTTTCTATTTGTAAAAAGTGTTTGTATAACAGACCTGAACCTCATTGAGTATATTCTTGATAATGGTGTCTAATAAAGGGTTTTTGTGTGTGTGTGTGTTTTTTTTTTTTTGCTAGTAAAGGATTTTCAAAATCCATCTCTACTGGTATTAAAATTGCTATTTGATCATTTAAAGGATATCATTCCATGTCATAACTCTGTGAGATAAATTTTAGAAAGACTAAGACCATTTTTTATAGTTTGGTTTGTTATACAATACAAACTGCTACTGTGACTAAATAGAGATACATATTGAAGGGATGTCTTTGGAACTTCTAAATTTGACTCTGATCCCTCTGAACACAGCAGCAAAATACAAGGTTTCAAGTTGGAAATTTTGTAATGAGCAGATATTACAAATATAGGAGAGTCAGTTTTAAAAGAGGTCAACAGGAAAAGTATATAAAACTGTCCAACTATTATAAAATGCCTTTATGAAAAAAAAATTATGGTAAGAACTACTTCTATTAGAAGTTTTTATAGGCTTAGAAATGTAAAACTCAGATGTTTTCGAAACTGAGAAATTATAAAAGACTACTGAATCTATTCTGAGGTAATAATATCTCAGGAGAAAATTGCAGTAAGGTAAACACTCCAAACCATCAAACAGGCATTAGGACACAGACTGACATGTGGTGGTAGTGGTGAGGAAGCTTTAGTTAAGAGTAAGAAAATCAGACTGCAGCCAAACTTTCAAAAAATTTTAAAGGAATATATTGATGCTTCAGGTCACTTCAGTTCAGTCGCTCAGTCATGTCCAACTCTTTGCGACCCCATGAATGCAGCAAGCCAGGCCTCCCTGTCCATCACCAACTCCCGGAATTTACCCAAACTCATGTCCATCGAGTCAGTGATGCCATCCAGCCATCTCATCCTCTGTCATCCCCTTCTCCTCCTGCCCCCAATCCCTCCAGCATCAGAGTCTTTTCCAATGAGTCAACTCTTTGCATGAGGTGGCCAAAGTATTGGAGTTTCAGCTTTAGGATTAGTCCTTCCAATGAACACCCAGGACTGATCTTTAGGATGGACTGGTTGGATCTCTTTGCAGTCCAAGGGACTCTCAAGAGTCTTCTCCAACACCACAGTTCAAAAGCATCAATTCTTTGGCGCTCAGCTTTCTTCACAGTCCAACTCTCACATCCACACATGACCACTGGAAAAACCATAGCCTTGACTAGACAGAACTTTGTTGGCGAAGTAATGGCTCTGCTCTTCAATATGCTATCTAGCTTGGTCATAACTTTCCAAGGAGTAAGCGTCTTTTAATTTCATGGCTGCAATCACCATCTGCAGTGATTTTGGAGCCCAAAAAAATAAAGTCTGACACTGTTTACACTGCTTCCCCATCTATTTCACATAAAGTGATGGGACCAGATGCCATGATCTTCATTTTCTGAATGTTGAGCTTTAAGCCAACTTTTTCACTCTCCTCTTTCACTTTCATCAAGAGGCTTTTGAGTTCCTCTTCACTTTCTGCCATAAGGGTGGTGTCATCTGCCTATCTGAGGTTATTGATATTTCTCCCAGCAATCTTGATTCCAGCTTGTGCTTCTTCCAGCCCAGCATTTCTCATGATGTACTCTGAATATAAGTTAAATAAGCAGGGTGACAATATACAGCCTTGACGTACTCCTTTTCCTATTTGGAACCAGTCTGTTGTTCCATGTCCAGTTCTAACTGTTGCTTCCTGACCTGCACATAGGTTTCTCAAGAGGCAGGGCAGGTGGTCTGGTGTTCCCATCTCTTTCAGAATTTTCCACAGTTTATTGTGATCCACACAGTCAAAGGCTTTGGCATAGTCAATAAAGCAGAAATACGTGCTTAGCTTCCTTTAAACATCTCAACACATGATACTGACAAATGGTGAGACAGCTGGCAAACTGTGTTAACTGCCAACATTATATAATTACTATTTACTATAAAAATTTCACTCAAATAATTTTCTTTCATCATCAGATAGTCATATACATCTAGCATTCTTCATGCTTTGAAATATATATATATATATTCTTTCTCTTTTCAGGATCAAAATAGAAATTTTCATGTTCCCTACTATATCTGCTTTGCTGCAGCTGCTAAGTTGCTTCAGTTGTGTCTGACTCTGTGCGACCCCATAGACAGCAGCCCACCAGGCTCCTCTGTCCCTGGGACTCTCCAGGCAAGAACACTGGAGTGGGTTGCCATTCCTTCTCCAATGCATGCAAGTGAAAAGTGAAAGGGAAGTCACTTAGTCATGTCTGACTCTTAGCGACCCCATGGACTACAGCTTACCAGGCTTCTCCGTCCATGGGATTTTCCAGGCAAAAGTACTGGAGTGGGGTGCCATTGCTTTCTAAGTTAGTATAAATATTGAAGATTTTGTTTGCTCAAATAAATTGTATTCTCATGAGAGAAAGAGCTCCTCAGCGAAAACTTTTTTTTTATTCTTTCCAATGATATTTGGAAATATCATTATACCAATGATATCAAATATCAAATACCAACAATATTTCATTCCGCTATTCATTTGTCCTGAAATTTCACAGCAGCAGAAATTCCACTGTATATTATCCTTGTATCTGATATCTATGAAGAATACCTTTGGGGCCTTATTGGTGGCTCAGGGATAAAGAATCCGCCTGCCAGTGCAGGAGACAAGAGTTTGATCCCTGGTCCGGGAAGATCCCACATGCCACAGAGCAACTATGCCTGTGCACTAAGCTACTGAAGCTTGTACACTCTAGAGTCCGTGCTCTGCAACAGGAGAAGCCGCTGCAATGAAAAACCTACGCACTGCAACCAAGAGCAGCTCCTGCTCACCGCAACCAGAGAAAGCCTGTGGGCAGCAACAGAGACCCAGCACAGTCAAAAATAAATAAATAAATAAATATAACAAGTAATATCATCTTTGGTTGCAATTTATCAAAAATATCTAATAGTGACTTAACAAATAGTGTTTTTATTTTTCTGATATAACAAGTCTAGAAAGAGATGGTTACTATCTTTGGCTTACTCAACAGTATAATCAATAACTTACTTTTTTAATTTTTCTGCTCCACCGCCTTTGGCATGTTGATTTTTCTACCCCTGCTTGTCATATCAGGGTCACAAAATCAAAATGGTCACTGCCAGCCAGCACTTAAGCCAGAACAGGATGGTGAAAGCGGCTCCCAGCTACTTGTCTCTTTTTGTCAATAAGGCGAAAGCTTCTCAAGGAGCCCCCTCAGGGACTTCTCCTTCTGTCTCAAGAATGCCACAAGTTTCAAAGGGGGCTGGGAAAGGAGGAACCAAGATTCTCATGATTGACTTAGACCACTGTGAGACACTGCAAGGGTGAATACATTGACACTTCAAGGAAAATCATAAACCTGTCGTAAAGAAGGGAACAAAAAGGATCTGTTCAAATGCCCTAGATCATTTGGACAAATGTAAAATTCTTAAAAGACTGGGATTATGTCTATTCCCTTCCTTCTGTATGGGACCTACATCATAACAAAAATAGTTGACACTAAATCCTTTATTAGATATAGACATTCATATGATATAGATATATACACTATATTCTATATACTAAGGCAGTATCTCCAAATCTCACTCAGTTGTTCTAAAAGGAGAGGTACCATGCAAAACTTCTGTTGTTTTTGTTATTTTTCAATCACTAAGTTGTGCCTGGCTCTTTTTGACCTCATGGACTACAGCATGCCAAGCTCCTCTGTCCTGCACTATCTTCTGATGCTGGAGGCTTATGTACGTATGTATATGTGTGTAGTCTTAGCTCAGCTTGCTATAACAAAACATTATAGGCTGGGTGACTTAAATAGCAGCCATTTATTTCTCACAGTTCTGGAGGCAGGAAATCATAATCAAGGTGTTGCTAGAGTCGATTCCTACTGAGAATGCATTTTCTGGTGGCAGATGGCCTGCCACCTTCTTATTGTGCCTTCATGCAATGGTGAAAGAGTGCTCTGGTCTCTCTTCCTCTTCTTATAAGGACAGTGATCCCACTGTGAGCACCCCTTTTCATGACCTCATCTAAACTTAATTATCTTCCAAAGGCCCTACTTCTAAATATCATCACAGTGGAGGTTAGAACTCCACATGTGAATTTTGTGGGAAGGATAAAAACATTCAATCCATAGTGTGTATATGAAATATACAATATTGCATATATAATTATATATTGAGTTGGCCAAAAATTTGGTCAATCCAACATAATATTACATAGATATGTAGATTTTTGTCCCATGTCTTCAAGTACTTACTATACATTACTGTGATCAACCAAATGGCAGACAGTGAAATATACTGACAGAAAATGGATCTAGCTTTTAAGGTATTAAACCTGAAATTAAATAAATAAACTATAAACAAAGATCCAAGCTGAACTAAAATGTTATGAAATTTATCAACCTTTTACCTTATATCTTTTATGTATTTGCAGTATAAAGTATTTTACTTAATCTTCCCAACCACCCTGCCAGGAGATTATTGACCTCATTTTAAGGATTAGGAGCTGAAACACTGAGAGTTTAAGGAACTTGTTCAAGGTCCCCTGTGTCATAAGCAGTGGATCTGAAGTTTGGAATTTATCTTTTCTTCCTCCCAAAGCCATGCTTGCACATAGTACACACCCCACCGCATGTTGCTTAATTCATTGAATAAATGAACGCTTTCCTGATTTTACAATGTTGCTTTGTTTTACCTTTTCGTTTCTAGCTTTCTCACTGGTGACTTAGGTAAATAAATGATAGGTAGAATCAAGATCAGATTATAGAGAGATGATCCAATAATGACAGGTCAGATTATTGAGAGAGAATGTTAAGAGTGAGGGGAATTGAAGGGTGAAAGAAGAGCCAAGAGAAAAACTTGGGATTATGAAGGGACAAAACAGGAAAGGGGAGAGAGAAGAAAGTGAATCCCAACTTGGCCTTTCTCTGGGCTGCAGATCGATGAAACGGCAGGATCCCACTCATGGCTCTGCTTTCTCTGATCTCTGGCCAAGTGTGTGGCTTGGCGTTGTACATCTAACAGTTAGCAGGGTTCTGGGAGAGGCCCATGTTAGTGACTGAATTACGCTTTCCGGAGCTATTCTTGTGTTCTATGCCTCCCCTGAAGGTCTTTTATGGTTAATCTCAAACCACATAAATATTTAACTCTCTTTTTAGTTACATTCCAGAAGCCTGTTCTCAAACAAAGCACAAGTTAATATTCTAAATTTCAGTAACCACTAGCTGATATTAATCTGCCCTAGTGTCACTGTGTTCCTCCTCCTCAAGTGTGTTTAAAGCCTGGCTATGCAAAAGGCCTTGCCCATTTCGCAGCTACTTTTACCGTATTACTCGGGCAGCACAGACTCTCAGATGGAAAGGAGCTTAATGTCCTAACCACTCAGCCAATACTTCAATTCACCTCTCTCAGCCTCCACCTCCACCTCCCTCCCCCTACCCCACCCTGCTTTTCAAACATCCTTCTAAGATGCCTGTAGCTATATTTGAATACTTCTAGTCCAGGAAACTCATCATTTCTCCAGGTGGTCCTTTCCTTCCTTGGACTACTCTGACTTCTAGAGAGTGGTTTCTCATTTTGCCTGTCAGCAAAAGCGAGGTATCCCACATAAATAAAAAGCTAGAAAATGTCTGTGACTTTTTTTTTAACCACAGAGGCTTACTTCTTGCTTATACTGGGTGCCTACCACAGGTCAGCTTGGCTCTGCCCCATGTCAGTTTCCATCTGGGATTCAGGGATGTCCCTCTCAGGGACATCGCAGATCTCATGACAGAGGAAAAGAGAGTGGAGAGTCCCGTGCTGGACCTTAAAGTTTTCAACACGAATCATGTGAATACCTCCCCTAGGAAGGGACAAGGCAGGAAAAGACATGTCCCAGAGAAACAGCAAACACTGTGAATAATAGT
The DNA here is from genome assembly GCF_042477335.2 of Ovis canadensis. Classification (NCBI taxonomy): domain Eukaryota; kingdom Metazoa; phylum Chordata; class Mammalia; order Artiodactyla; family Bovidae; genus Ovis; species Ovis canadensis. The sequence continues at coordinate 149,141,132 of NC_091246.1, read as the reverse complement.
GCACTCTGCCACATAGCTAGTTAGTTCAGTCGCTCAGTCATGTCCGACTCTTTGCAACCCCATGAATCGCAGCATGCCAGGCCTCCCTGTCCATCACCAACTCCCAGAGTTCACTCAGACTCACGTCCATCAAGTCAATGATGCCATCCAGCCATCTCATCCTCTGTCATCCCCTTCTCCTCCTGCCCCCAATCCCTCCAGCATCAGAGTCTTTTCCAATGAGTCAACTCTTCTCATGAGGTGGCCAAAGTACTGGAGTTTCAGCTTTAGCATCATTCCTTCCAAAGAAATCCCAGGGCTGATCTCCTTCAGAATGTACTGGTTGGATCTCTTTGCAGTCCAAGGGACTCTCAAGAGTCTTCTCCAACACCACAGTTCAAAAACATCAATTCTTCGGCACTCAGCTTTCTTCACAGTCCAACTCTCACATCCACACATGACTACTAGAAAAACCATAGCCTTGACTAGACAGACCTTTGCTGGCAAAGTAATGTCTCTGCTTTTGAATATGCTGCCTAGGTTGGTCATAACTTTTCTTCCAAGGAGTAAGCGTCTTTTAATTTCATGGCCGCAGTCACCATCTGTAGAGTCAAAATCCTTTTCCTGCTAACATCTAACCTGTGGTCCTTGCTCATTGCTCTTCCCTCCTACCAGTTTGACAAATATTAGAAAACTGTAGCCATGGTTTCTTTGAGTTGTCTCCTTTCTAGTCTTATCAGCTCCAATTTCTTCATCAACTTGTTCCCTATATCTAGTGGCCTCTGCCAATGTCCTCTTCAGAGACTATTCAACTGAGTCCCCTGGTGAGAAAATTGTTGGTTGATGCACCAGAGGAGAGCATCCCCTGACACACTCCCCTATGGGGTGATGAGTTTTGGCTGGTGTTGAGCATTCTAGACAAAAAACCAAAAAACCTTACCTCAAATAATATCTTATCTAATGGCTCTTCCATTTTTTCATCAGCTTAGACCCTTAAGCTTTTCACAAACCCCCAGGCTTTTTGGCTATTATACATTAGAATGTGGAGATCTTTGAGTACTTCTAGAGACCAGATGTCACATACCTGACTATATTTTAGTTAACTCAGCAATTTGAAGACAGCTGTAAATGGGATGGTGGGGTGGGGGGGAGTTGCATAGGCAAAATTGCCCAAACTTCCTATCAGTGCATAAGACTGACTCAGAATGTGGACTATGGAAATGATTGATGTTAGATCAAACCTGACACCATGAAATACTACCATGTGACCTTGGGCAAGTTACTTCACCCTGAGCTTTTGTTTCCTCATGTAAGGAGATTGAGATAATAGATTTTCTTCTTCCGGGGATTGTTGAAAAGGCTAAATGACACAACAGTGGGGACCAGTTACCACAATGGGGTCTTAGCCCTCAGATTTCTCTCTGCTGCACTCAAGGAACAGATCTTCCAGCATGCCCTAAGCACTGTACACATACCTCCATCCTCTTCTGAAGATGTCCTCCAGGCCTCTTGAAACCTCTCATTCCCATGTTGGCACATTCCAAGCTTACCCAGTATGTCTCAGAGTGTTAGCTAAGCATAAGCTGCACTGGGATCGCCTGGAGGATCACTTGGCCCTACTTCAGATGTACTTCCAGAATTAGAATATGGAACAGGTGAGTCTGAATTTTAACAAGCTCCAGGTAGGGCTGCTAGATAAAATGCAGAATTTTCAACTAACTTTGGAGTTTGGATGAACAATGAGTAAATCTTTTTTTGGTATAGGCATGTCCCATGAGCTCTTTAATTCTTCAATATTTAACTGAAACTTAAAATTAACTGCATGTTCTATATTTTTAATTGCTAAATCTGGCAAACCTATCCCAGGGATTCTGACGTTTACGAAATTTGAGGACCGCTGGCTTAAGAGGTTTGGCAGAAATGTCAAATTCAATTTTGTGCATTTCCCCTTAAGGGGAAAAAATAGGAAAGAAACAAGCCCATAGAAATAATGTATATATCCCATGAATCCCCAAAACAAACATGCTGAAGAGCAAGGCTGCAGCTCTCTCTTCTTCAGAATAGGTTACCTTTTGTTCCTGCAGCTACAATAAGCAAAAGTAGACAGTCCAGCAGCCAGAGAAAACTCCATGTCTTCTCTTATACTATTTTGTTTGTATATTCTTGCCTGGAAAATTGCATGGACGGAAGACCCAGGAAGGCTACAGTCCATGGGGTTGCAAAGAGTCAGACACAGCTGAGCAGCTGAGCACACACACAGGCATTCTGTATGTATGTAGCTTTGGGCTGGGCTTTACACCCTCTCTCTCTCTCTCAGCTTTTTTATTTATTAATTTTTTTGCTCTAACAATCTCATACTGGTCACACAAACTCATCTTCCACTGGGCACTTCCTCTTTCCCTCTCCCAGAAGGCATCCTGGGTTCATCTTCCTCAGCCTGTCCCAACTTCTCAAATATCAGAATTCTTCACCACATAGCCACCTTTCTTCTAACATTTCAGTCTGGTCTTTCCCAACTTCAGTCCTGAGGTGGAAACTTCCTAACTCAAGATCCATTCTCTTATGTATAATATAGTAATGCATTATGGTTTGTCTGTATTTACAAAGTCCTTCAAGTAAACATTATCTTACTGATCTTCACAATAACCCCATAACTTAGGCAGATGAAGCTCTGAGGCTCAGAAAGTTTAAGAAAAGTTGGGACAACAGTCTGAGGCTTTTAATTCCTAGAGCATGACCCTTTCATTCATTAGTCATTTCAGGATAGTAATTAAAGCACAGTTATGGGACCCTGGACAAGCTTGTTTGTTTGAACTTCTCTAAGTCTCCATTTCCTCATTTGGAAACCTAGGTAAACAATAGTACCTACTTCAGGACGAACTTGATTGAATGGGATGATACAAGTCTTAGCACATATCAGCATATTAATCATTATTAAGTGAAAATATTAGCCATTATTGTAACTATCCTTTGGGCTACTTCCTTTCCGGACCCAGCTCTTCTCAGTGTTGCCTTTCAGTAAATAGAGACGGAAAACGGGAAATACAGACTAAAATTAGCAAAAAGAGAAGTATCGATGGCTACAAAAGGAAACAATGATGACCTAAGCCACATTTTCTCTTAGCAGATACTTCCTCTTTCACATTACCCTTCTCCTTGAATTCCCACAATTTTATGTTTTGTTGCTCTTCGTCGCTCAGTTGTGTCCGACTCTTTGCAACACTGTGGACTGCAGCAGGCCAGGCTTCCCTGTCCTTTACCATCTCCCAGAATCTGCTCAAACTCTGGTCAAGTCGGTGATGCCATCCATTCATCTTGTCCTCTGTTGTCCCCTTCTCCTCCTGCTTTCAATCTTTCCCAGCATCAGAGTCTTTTCTAATGAATCAGTTCTTCGTATCAGGTGGCCAAAGTTTTGGAGTTTCAGCTTCAGAATCAGTCCTTCCAATGAATACTCAGGACTGATTGCCTTTAGATTTGACTGGTTTGATCTCCTTGCTGTTTGAGACTCTCAAGAGTCTTCTCCAAAACTGTAGTTCAAAAGCACCAATTCGGCACTCAGCTTTCTTTATGGTCCAAATCTCACATCCATACATGACCACTGGAAAAACCATAGCCTTGACTAGATGGACCTTTGTCGACAAAGTAATGTCTCTGCTTTTTAATATGCTGTCTAGGTTTGTCATAGCTTTTCTTCCAAGAAGCAAGCGTCTTTCAATTTCATGGCTACTGTCACCATCTGCAGTGATTTTGGAGCCCAAGAAAATAAAGCCTGTCACTGTTTCCGTTGTCTTCCCATCTATTTGCCATGAAGTGATGGGACCAGATGCCATGATCCTAGTTTTTTGAATGTTGAGTTTTAAGCCAGCTTTTTCACTCTCCTCTTTCACTTTCATCAGGAGGTTTTTTAGTTCCTCTTCACTTTCTGCCATAAAGTATATGCATATCTGCATATCTGAAGTTATTGATGTTTATCCCAGCAATCTTGATTCTAGCTTGTGCTTCATCCAGCCCAACATTTTGCGTGATATACTCTACATTTAGGTTATGTACAATTAAAAACATAGCCCTTCTATACTAGATTTAGCAGTCTGGAGAATAGCTGATTAAAGTACTAGGGTCTTTAGTCAAAAGCAGGAATTCAAGTGTACTACTAAGAAGATTCATTTTAATTGTTTGCATCTTGTCTAACTTGCACATTTATACTAGCCTCCTTCACTTTTCTTTTGTTCCACGGTAATTATGGTATCCAGTGCCAGCTTTTTGGAGACCCCATATTGTCACGATGTACATCTTTTTTTCCCCATTAAGATCTTAATATGATAATAAGTAACATGATATTGTGACAACCCCAGTGGATGAAATGAAAGCCCCATATACGTGTGACCTCAAAGCACTTTTTGCATTACATCTATTAAAATGATTTTCTTCGGAAAATGCTCAGGCAATGCTGCTGTGGGTAATGGGAAATAAATGGTGGGTTTTGTATAGGAATAATGCAAGTCAAACTGTTGAGCAAGGAAAAGAGAGACTATCTAGACCAGCTAAGTCTCAAGTTAGGGTCACTGTACAGAACAGAGACATTCTCTTTTCATGACTGGATCAACACTTTGATTACTGCTGCCTTCATCTTTGAGGCAACACACGACTATTTCAAAGAAAAATCAGCAACATGCTTGAGGCACAACAGAGCAGATTCCTCCAAAAAATTTTGTGATAGACAGTGATCCTTTTTGGAAAGCCTAAAAGTGATCATCAGTAGTAGGAAAAAAATAGAATTCTACAAGATTTTGTTATGTTTATTTTTGGTTTAGAGTGTACAGTTTCATTTTGTTTTGAATTCTAGTTTTAGAAAGGTAGAGAATAGGTGGACATAATAATCTCTTTTAAATTTAGAAACTCCAAATGTCCTAATCAAATTTAGATTAGTGCCACATAGGGATTATCTGCCTTTTGCCATTGAGATATAGGTATCATGATCCCTTTACTTCTCTATCTGGAGAATGCTGATTTTTTTTTCTTCTAAGATATGGAATTTGTCAGCTTCATTGCTCCTTCATGTCTAACAGGTTGGATTATGTTCAAGAATTCTATTTGGGGTTTCCCATGAAAACCATCTCAGAAACCTCTAGTAGCTCAAATGCTCTGCTTTTGAATGGTACAAGGAAGTAGAATATGCCTGGGGCATATATTTGACCTTTCTCTGCCTGCTGAGATTCTTATACTTTGCTGAGGCTCATTTTATTTGCAATCTTGTCAAACAATCCAATTTCACAGATAACTGAGTAAACAAGTACCATGTGCAAGGCATTCATTCAGAAAATATTTTCAGCCTCTACTATGGATTATGCATGTGAGATATACCTACAAGAAGAAGAAGAGAAAGAGTTAAAGAAGAAGAGGGAAGAGGAAAAAGAGGAAACTATCTCTGCTTTCAAGAAATTTCAAATCTTCCTGGGAAGAAGACATGCAACCATAATAGGAATGTAATTCATGTGCTGCCTCCATGTACCAAGGGTAAGATGGGGCAGATCCTTGAAGGAATAACATGGTGTTACTAGAGAAAAGGAAAATGGATGCTGGCAGGCAAAAACTACTGCTGAAAAATACAATCTGAGGCTTGAGTCATGCCCCAGGAAGAGATAGGTTGAGTTGAAGCACAGGCAGTGGAAAATGCATGGATTTTGGATTAAACATAATTTGGATCCTGTTTTTGCCAACAAGCTCTGTGACCTTGAACAAGCTATTTTGCCTCTCTGAACCTCATCTCCAAAACAGGAATTGTGATGCCTAGCTCTAAGTGTTAATGTAAATGTCTGCTCCAACCTCTAGTCATTTTCAAACAATGGCTCAGAGTATCTGGTGCCAACACTTAACGTTAAACTTGGGCAAATATCAAACCTGTCAGTGCCTCAATTTCCACAGTCTTACCAAGCCTACTTCCCACAGTTGCTGTGAGAATTAAAGTTAATTATATGAAGTGCTTAAAAGAGTGCCCACACATTGTAAGCACTATGATCATTTGCTATTATTCAGTTCAGTTCAGTTCAGTTCAGTCGCTCAGTCATGTCCAACTCTTTGCGACCCCATGAATCGCAGCACGCCAGGCCTCCCTGTCCATCACCATCTCCCAAAGTTCACTCAGACTCACATCCATCGAGTCCGTGATGCCATCCAGCCATCTCATCCTCTGTCATCCCCTTCTCCTCCTGCCCCCAATCCCTCCCAGCATCAGAGTCTTTTCCAATGAGTCAACTCCTCTCATGAGGTGGCCAAAGTACTGGAGTTTCAGCTTTAGCATAATTCCCTCCAAAGAAATCCCAGGGCTGATCTCCTTCAGAATGGACTGTTTGGATCTCTTTGCAGTCCAAGGGATTCTCAAGAGTCTTCTCCAACACCACAGTTCAAAAGCATCAATTCTTTGGTGCTCAGCCTTCTTCACAGTCCAACTCTCACATCCATACATGACCACAGGAAAAACCATACATAGCCTTGACTAGACGGACCTTAATCGGCAAAGTAATGTCTCTGCTTTTGAATATGCTATCTAGGTTGGTCATAACTTTCCTTCCAAGGAGTCTTTTAATTTCATGGCTGCAGTCACCACCTGCAGTGATTTTGGAGCCCAAAAAATAAAGTCTGACACTGTTTCCACTGTTTCCCCATCTATTTGCTATGAAGTGATGGGACCGGATGCCATGATCTTCGTTTTCTGAATGTTGAGCTTTAAGCCATTTTTTTCACTCTCCTCTTTCACTTTCATCAAGAGGCTTTTTAGTTCCTCTTCACTTTCTGCCATAAGGGTGGTGTCATCTGCATATATGAGGTGATTGATATTTCTCCCAGCAATCTTGATTCCAGCTTGTGTTTCTTCCAGTCTGACGCTTCTCATGATGTACTCTGCATATAAGTTAAATAAGCAGGGCGACAATATACAGTCTTGACGTACTCCTTTTCCGATTTGGAACCAGTCTGTTGTTCCATGTCTAGTTCTAACTGTTGCTTCCTGACCTGCATACAGATTTATCAAGAGGCAGGTCAGGTGGTCTGGTATTCCCATTACCAAGTGTTTAATGATGCAACCCATTGATCGAACCCAGTTCTCCCACATCGCAGGCAGATTCTTTACCAACTGAGGTATCAGGGAAACCCTAATGATGCAACATGAGCCATTAAATTAGCATCCTAGCTGGATGGCAGACACCCAGTAAGCCTTTTAAAATAAAATACAGAGCAGTGTGCTAAACGTTGTGAGAGAGATAAACTTGTATTTCTGGGAGAAGATAAAGAAACGATAGCCCAGTTGTAATATTCACTGGTAACCATGACAAAGACAGTAGGTGAAAATATTGCAAGAAAGAACACATAGCTCAGAAATACAAAAGGTCAGGAAGAAAAGAAAAAAAAAAAAGGAGTTTCCCCGGTGGTCCAGTGGGTAAGACCTGGCACTTTCATGACTGTGGACCTAGGTTTGATCCCTGATTGGGGAAGTTGGGGAATTAAGATCCCACAAACCACATGCATGACCAACACACACACACACACACACACACACTTAAACTATGATGGAGATATTACCTTAGAAGCATAGGAGTGTAGGGGAAGAAAGGGGTATATTTTCCCGGGTGGAAGAGAAAATAATGATCCTTGAGTCAGCAATGCAAGGATAAACAGGCTATTGCTGGGTGGACTAACATAAGGGAGACATTTAAAGGCAATGCAATAGCAGAGTGCTGTATGAGTTGCAGAGAAAAGCAAATAATTCATGGTAGATGAGTCATAAAGTATGAACTTGGGGCCATCACATGACTGAGGGAGATACAAAGAAAAGAAGCTTTTCTGGATGATGCATGCTGGCCATTGCTTTTGTTTTTCATGCTCTTTTTTCCTTGCCTTCCTCCATTCTTTCTTCCTTTATAATATTTGAAATTAACACCCATAATGTGCTAGAGAAATATATCTTCCCTTATATCACTGCTGACATGATATAACTTTGTTATGTGAGAACTGATATGATATGATAAAGATTTTTCTATGTTACAATAATCACCCTTTCCCCCCAAATGAGTCTCTTTCACTAAATATCTTGCTTATGCAGTGATCATACTCTCATGTTCCTGGTGGGCAGGGACAGCATACAATTCTTTTTACAGTCCACTGGGATTTATAACTGCAATAAATACTTGCAGTGTTGAATTGAATTGCTTTGAGACCTTAAATGCTCTAGAAAATATCCTCTTCACAACTTAGTGCCAAATTCTTTCAGAACTAAAAGCTGGATTTTTTTTTTAAGGGAGTGTAAGCTTGTAGAGATTCTTTCTCTATGATTTAGTAGCATCTACATGATGATTTTCAGGGTCATCGAACATTCAAAGGGCTTCTTGGGTCGCTCAGTGGTAATGAATCTGTCTGCCAATGCAGGAGATGTGGGTTTGATCCCTGGCCCAGGAAGATCCCCTGGAGAAGGAAATGGCAACCCACTCTAGTATTCTTGCCTGGGAAACCCCATGGACAGAGGAGCCTGGCAGGGTACAGTCCATGGGGTCGCAAGAGTGGGACACGACTGAGTGACTAAACAACAAATATCAAAACTGAGTGTTTTGTTGACCTTAAATCAACACCCATCACTGTTTCCATTTTATATAGTAAATTCTTTGGTTTTTCACACTTTTATTGTGAAATGATTCAAGCGAAAATCAAAATTTTATCAAATTTATTATAATAGGGAGAATTTAAAATGAGGTACAGACTTCAACCTAACAACTCTACTTCTAGAACTTATCTACCCATTCTTACATGTGCATGCAAAGACGTATATATCTGAATGTTTAATGAAGCATTGTTTGCAGACAAAGAAAGAAGCAAGTAACAACTCTCTATCCTTCATCAGATACCTGATCAAATAGATTATGGTACATTCATATAATTAAATATTTTGCATTCATTAGAGAGAATAATGCAGATCTACACAGGCTTATTTGGATGATCTCTAGGACATATATTTAATTTCAATATAAAAGAAATAAGAAAAAGTAAAACTAGGTAAAAGCAAGAAAATTCCCATTTGTGAAACATAAATATTTTTTATACATTAATTTATTACATACAAATGCTGTATGTGCGCAGAAAATTTCTGAAAAGATAAGTGAAAAAGTACGAAGGATGATTACTTCTGCATGGGAACCTGGGAAGTAGGTATACTTTTACTGCAAATACTTTGTATTCTGCATTTTTTGCAGTGCCAATGTATTTGCCATTATAAGTTATTTAATTAAAGAAATGGAAAAAAGCCATTTTTGGTAAATTCTATAGCAGCTTTCTGGAGAGTAAGTAACATACAATCTTGATATGAATGTCTATATTTATATATTTGGTTTCATTATAAGAGCATTTCCAAATAGCTCAAGTATATATATAGGATTATCTTAAAGATCTCAAAATAAAGATAATTTACTTTTGTTTTCAAAGGAAACATATTCTATACACTTCGGGAGACAGAGGGAGAGCAGTGCCCCAAAGAGTAATCCATTTGCTTTTTTATATTTTGTTAAACTGAGTACAAACTAGGAAAAACTGTTCTTTCAGACTACACAGTAAAATTGCTTTTATTTTCCTATATTCAAAGGTCAAAAGAGCCTGTTGCTCTTCAGCTCATTTGAGTACATTTCTCCTTGCTCTGGAACACAGTTGACTCCTGGGGAAAGAGGCCAACTTTTCAGTTTCTGCTTTTCATGGTTTCTGTCCTCCCCGGGCTTCCGTGCAGGTCACTCACACAGATAAGCATTATGCCCAGAATAAAACTGGCTTTGTTTATCTGGACTAATAAATGAATGGAACCAGTTATTTTCATTGGCTTGGTCTGGAAGGAAACCAAACTAATTTCCACAGACCTTAAATTGGGCCTAAACCAAGCTCCTTGTCCTTATTAGTAATATGAGCAATAACGATGAACCCTTGTATAAAAGTTAAAAAAAAAATTAAAAAGATAATATGTATTAACTACTAGGAATAGGAATTTGGCTAAAACTAGAAACTGACGCTGGGGGCTCTGAAAATTCTGAGATGTACTTCATTTTCATTTCAATGGGTTTGAGGCTCACAGGTCAATGGAATCTTTCTTTTTTATTCTAGTGGCTCCAGTTTCCTTGTGGCCAATTACCCTAATTAAGTTATTCTGCCTTGTGCCAATTAAGCAGGTACTATTTGTGTGGTATCCTCAAAACTTTTGTACAGGCTTCTGTTTTACTCTGGAAACTCTAAAAACTCACAATTGCATTTCTAGGGTTTCTGACAAGGCATCATACTTCATTTCCCAATTCATTAATGGTACGGTGAGATTCTGACTTCCATTATGCACATATAATAAAAGATTTTACCAGTGATCTTCACTCAGTTGATGAAAGCAGTTACTTCTGCCCAAAGGGTATAGCTGTCCCCAGTCAAGATTCATGGTTGGAAATGGCAACCCACTCCAGTACTCTTCTCTGAAGAATTCCATGGACAGAGGAACCTGGCAGGCTATAGTCCATGGGGTCACAGAGTCAGACACGACTAAGCAACTAACAGTTTTTAATTATACTTCTGATATTGCCCCTAAATATATTCCCATTAAAATATTTAAGAGTATTATCTTGCTCAAAGATAGAGACAGTTTCTTAGTCCTACTTCCAGGACTATTGTTTACAGTTTTATGATTCGAAAGTTATTTATCTATTTTCCTCAATAGTTAATGTGGATATATTAAGAATGGAATAACCTCTTACTGAAAGGATTTTTAAAGAACTTAAATCATAATTTCCCACAGTATGCATTTTTAAATGAAAATGATTTGTTCTTTCTGTGATTAAAGAGTAATGTCTATTTATTGTAAAACAAAACAGACAATTCATTAAAATGTAAAAAACAAAAAAGAAATTCACCCATATTCATAAGCACCCAAAGAAGCCACTATTTTCATGTACCTTCTTTCAGACATTTATGTAGATAGACGTTAAATACATACACATTTTTTAAAGACAAAGATGAGGTCATACCATACTCTTTCAGGTAGTAATATACTCTGAGCTATTTAAAATACATGAAGATAGATAGATGATTAAATAGATAATCTCCACATCACTATTTATAACACTGCATAGTACTATTGCACTTATTTCACCAATTCACTATTTGTTAATATTTAAATAATTTCAATTCAATTTTAAATAATGGAAATATCCACATGTGTTTGTCTGATATTTCTTTTAGAAGATCACTGACCATGAATATTTAAAATGTTTGAAATGTATTTTCAGCTTTCCCTCCAAACATGTTAAAACCCAAAGTGTGATTTCAATATCCTTAAAGAGTAGTTTCTACTTCACAGGAAAGTTATCTGGAAAGAGCCTTTGGGTGACAGGTGGTGAGGAGGGAAGGAGCTCTAAGAGATGAAGACAATAAGAGACGCATTTCTTAAAGAAAAGTCATCTGTGAGAAGATAGAAAAAGGAGTATAGTTTGGAGCTGTTCTTTAAAAATCATGAAAAAGATATGAGTTACAGGAAGTCAGGCACCACATTCAGAGAAGTTGCTGAGAGAACACTCTTGCAAGCCAAGTTACTCAAAAGAGAGAAACCCAAAATGTTTAGCTTTAATGAGCAGGAATTTTACTTTTTCGTTCTGGAGATTGGATAAGACAGATGATCTTGCCTACATCTATTTTCAGATTACAATATTCCCAGTTTTTTAGTGAGCCATAAAAACAAAGCCAAGTCTGCCTTTTCCTATTTAATTGAAAAATGCACTGTCTTCTTTTTCCCGCACACATCTTCAGTTTGGACCAGAAGGTACTGAGTTAAATCTAATTAACAAATGTTCTCCAGGAGAAAATACATCTAGAAATAGAATTTATTTTGAAAATATTCCAAAGTGAATTAAGATACTTCTCAAACTTCTTCTAATATTTAAATCCAGATGTGTTTATTAAATGGCTAAAACTACAGAAGTTACTAGCTACCTAAAACAAGCTCTCAGCAAACCCATTCTCCAGGGGATCTTCCCAACCCAGGGACTGAACCCATGTCTTCTGTGTTGCAGGCAGATTTTTTTACAGTCGGAGTCACCAGGGCAGTCCTTATTTCCTCAAGGCACTCCTAAACGGTGCTCACTTATCAGATGCTGCTGCTTCTGCTGCTGCTAAGTCGCTTCAGTCGTGTCCGACTCTGTGCGACCCCATCGACGGCAGCCCACTAGGCTCCCCTGTCCCTGGGATTCTCCAGGCAAGAACACTGGAGTGGGTTGCCATTTCCTTCTCCAATGCATGAACGTGAAGTCGCCCAGTCATGTCTGACTCTTCGCGACCCCATGGACTGCAGCCCATCAGGCTCCTCCATCCATGGGATTTTCCAGGCAAGAGTACTGGCGTGGGGTGCCATCGCCTTCTCTGATTTATCAGATGAACTCCTTTCAAAATTAATGATTGATGATAGTTCAGCTCTATTACTACTCCAGATAACCAGAGAAACTTAAAAGGGACCCTTCATGCCCCAGTGGAAAGAAAATCTGTTCCATAAAGAGAATTCAGGCTTCTTGCAACAGAATGTTTTCAAGTAAATGTCTAAGTTTGCCAAATGAGGCAAAAGTTCCTGGTTTCTATTCACATTTATAGACGCTGGTAGAGAGATGTAGGAAAATGCAAGAGACACTGGGTTCACTGAGATTATTCCTTGATATGCATCTTAGCTATATTTCCCAGGTAGTGCTCATGGTAAAGAACCTGCCTTCCAATGAGACACGGGTTTAATCCCTGGGTCAGGAAGATCCCTGGAGGAAGGCATGGCAACCAACTCCAGAATTCTTGCCTGGAGAATCCCATGGACAGAGGAGCCTGACAGGCTAGTCAATGGGGTCACACAGAGTCAGACACAAGTAAAGCTACTTAGCACGCACACATGGATCTTCACTATTTAGAACCAGTATCATGATTTTCTCCATCCTGAGTTCCTGTCAGAGGGCAGGGGGCAACTACAGTGGTGGAAGTCTTGATGGCATGCAACATTTTTTGGCCACAATAATACACATCCCTCCATTTTTTTTACCTATTGTTCAGTATATTGACTTTTCAACTTGGGATATCATTATTGATTGATTTCCCTGCATTTAAAATGATGATCAAGGGGCCTGGGCACACCTCACAAATATAGGTCCCTTTTTCAAACTTCCCACTGTATTTATAGCAACTTTCGAGTTAATTCATTGCTTAAGACATACCACTCACAGCTGGGCCACACCATGTTTTGCAACTTTCTTCTTTTTTCTTGTAGTAATTTTTGTTTTTCCTGGACTTAACCAAGTCCTGTACTATTTTGTGTCCTTAGCCTCCCATGTACCTATTATTCACACATCCTCAAATTTTCTAACACTGCTGTTAAACTTCTAGTAAAATCAGACCCATTAGGTGACATATCAGTGCTGCCTTTTTCATGGTAAAAGTCTCCATGGAGCTCTCTGTCCTTCTGTGCTCCAGGCCTGCTACATTGCAACAGTCCTGGAAATTTCCTCCACCCTCGAAATGGATGACCATGAGCAGCCATTCTCATCTGCAATCTACCCCTCAGTGTTTGAATTTCATGCCTTCCTCTTTTTTTATTTCCTCCATTATGTGGAAGAAGCAAAGTGGTCTGTTGAGAACGGGGGCTTGAGAGAGAAACATGTCGAGGGATTACATGTCAGAAAATACCTTTACTGGGTGCTCTGGTCTGGTTGTGGTTTGGCACTGTACAGCATTCAAGATTGGAAATCATTTCCCCTCAGAGTTGAAGGCAGTGTTCCAACTGGAACATGGCCCATGTTGCTGTTGAGAAGTTCAATGGATTCTAAATCCTTTTAAGAGCTGATTTTTCTCTCTGGAAAACGTTTAAGGTGTTTGTCTCTGGCTCTTTGATGCTGAGCCTTGATATAGATCTTTATTTCACTCATTATGCTAGACCCTTGATCTTTGCTATTTAGTTTGTAAGTCGTGTCCAACTATTTTCAACCCCATGGACTGTAGCCGGCCAGGTTTCTCTGTCCATGGGATATCCCATGCAAGAATACTGGAGTGGGTTGCCATTCCCTTCTCCAGGGGATCTTCTTGATCCAGGGATTGAACCTGGATCTCTGCATTGCAGGTAGATTCTTTACCATCTGAGCCACCAGGGAAGCCCCTAAGCCTTTCATTTTCCTGTCACTTCTATTAATATCTTATTTTCCATCTCAGCTTTTTATTTAAATTTCTGAAAGTTTCCTTCAAAATTTGTGTTATAATCCCTCTGTTTTTATTTGTATCATTGCATTCTTTTTAATTTTAAAAATCTTTTTTTCCCCTAAATGTTCTTTGTAAAATAGCACTCTTTTCTTGTTTCATAAGTGTAAAACCTACTTTTGTCTCTGAAGATACTACATATAGAGACTTTTCCTGCTTTTCCATGAATGGTTTCTGGTATGTGATGTAATGGTCATGAACTTGGACTCTGCAAACAATTCAAATGCCAGTACTGCCACTGACTATGACAAGTAACTTAGGCAGGTTACCTGACCTCTGTTTATCAGTTTCCTCAGCAAAAAGAAGAGTAATAGAGTACTTACTGCATAGAGTTGTTTGGAGGTTCAAATGAGATTAATATGTAGTACTCATTTAGAACAGTACCTGGAAAATGGTAAGCCTACATGTCATTCATGTACTTCCTCTGAACCCCCTCCCCCCTTTTATTTCTGTTTTGTTTTGGTCTTTATCTTTTGTGTTACTTCCCTCCCATATCTGATAAACCTTGGCAATGTGATCATATTTAAGAATGAGGAGCTAAAAAGCTGACTGGAAGCTCTTTGTGTGCCTTTGGGCTCCTGAATCGCCGTGTTGCAAATCTGATTCCCTGAAGCTGTCCTGCTGGAGAGGCCACATAATGACAGGGATGTTCTAGGAGCACCAACTGTCAGAATCACCACATGCAACCACATGAGCCACCCCAAGCGACAGCCACCTGCTGAGTGCAGTTAACCTCCAAAACCATGAGAAATCCTAAAAATAATAAATGATTGCTGTTGATTCACATCACTAAGTTATGCAATAACCTATGCATGACTTACCCGGAGGAGAAAATGGCAACCCACTTTAGTATTCTTGCCTGGAAAATCTCATAAACAGAGGAGCTTGGCAGGCTACAGTCGCAAAGAGCAAGTGAGCACACACATACATAACTTCAGTTATACAGTTTAGAAATAATACATAGAAGGGGAATAGGCTCTGGCATGAGTAAAGGCCCACCTTTGATCGATCCTGTCACTTGTAAGTTTCATTAGTTGTTCAGAAACAGAATCTTAATCTCTATTCTCTGGAAGTCTACTAGACAACAGCCTTGTCTGATTCTCTATAGACTTTTAAACTGCTTATCTCTCTATTCAGTTCAAAATAGTCACAGAATCATGACTGGGGTACAATAGGAGATACCCCTCTAAGACATAGTAATCACTTGTTTTCTAAGTATTGAGATGTACTGTGCTTAGTTGCTTAGTTATATCCGACTTTGTGGCCCCGTGGCCAGCAGCCCGCCAGGTTCCTCTGTCCATGGGGATTTTTCAGGCAAGAATACTGGAGTGGGTTGCCAAGCCTCCAGAGGATCTTCCTGTTGCAGCGATTGAACCCAGGTCTCCCGTATTGCAGGCAGATTCTTTACCACCTGAGTCACCGGGGAAGCCCAAGTCCTGAGATAGTGCATAATAATAGACAACCTGCAGCAGTGTAATTGGTACCTAGACAGACAACACTCTTTTCACTCTTCATGTTATCATTTTTCTCACTCATCTAAATTCATTCTTCTGCCAGAAACAGAAGTTCAGGAAAGAGATTTCTTGCAAACTCAAACAGTACTTAAAATTAAGGAAAAAGAAATTGAGATGAGGATGCCAGAGAAATCCTCTCAGAAAGTAAAAGAATCCTTTGAAAAGAGATGCCCACCAAAACTGGCTTGACTTTTAGACACAGATAGTCAGCATTAAATGATGTGCAACATAATTGCTAAGAGTATATTTGCTTAAACCTTGGTGCAGCTATTACTCTGTGAAGAGAGATTTTTGGACTTTGAATACCTTGAAAGAGACTTGTGCTCTAATGTATTTCTTTCAAGTCAATAGAGGTTGTTTACATTTCACTGCTCATTTTATTTCTTACTGAGAACAAGATTAGGCTTCCCCCAAAACTCTTGAGAGTCCCTTGGACTGCAAGAAGATCCAACCAGTCCATCCTAAAGGAGATCAGTCCCGGGTATTCATTGGAAGGATTGATGCTGAAGCTGAAACTCCAATATTTTTGGCCACTGATGCGAAGAGTTGACTCATTGGAAAAGACCCTGATGCTGGGAGGGATTGGAGCAGGAGGAGAAGGGGACAATAGAGGATGAGATGGCTGGATGGCATCACTGACTCGATGGACATGAGTTTGGGTAAACTCTGGCAGTTGGTGATGGACAGGGAGGCCTGGCGTACTGCGATTCATGGGATTGCAAGGAGTCAGACATGACTGAGTGACTAAACTGAACTGAAAGAAGCCATTGCTACAAGGATGGGTAAAAGCAGATAGTAGTCAAGAAGATCTCACAAGCAAGAAGGTAACTAAACATCCAAAATGAAACACAAATTTAAATAGCTATAAACCTTGAAATCAGCCATTCAGAATGTAACTCTCAGATTCAGCTACACTTAAAGAAAATTTTACTCTGTTTATTTGAACTGTTTCAGAGCTCTGAGTTTAAGATAAATAACATACTAGGTTAGCAGGGAAAATTTTTTATCTATCCTGATCTTATTCAATTACAGTGAACTATGGGGAGATATCCTAAGCTGTCCAGAAGTTAATCACTGAATCTACTGTCATCACCATTCACTGTGTAAACCCTAAGCCCCAGCAGTTAACTGCTGTGTGTAAGAACATGCAGAGGGTGAAAATCTATTCTGTAAGTAATTTATATTCAAAGAAAAGACTTATACATTTTAAAATCTTACACTGCTAACAAATAATTCAGCCACCTTTTTTTTTTTTAATTTAAGGCGGGGGATAAACTCTTTATTTTTTTAAATTGTATTTTCTATCACTTTATTATTATTTTTTTTAATATGGAACCCAAGTCCCATCAGGCATTTTTTTTTTTTTTTTTTTGCCACATCACAGCATGCGAAACTTCCCCAACCAGGGATTGAACCAAAGCCCCCTACAGTGGAAACTCAGAGTCTTAACTACTTAAGACCTCCTGAACCCACAGCCAGTTCTGAACACAGCCTGTCTGCTGATGGGAGCAGCTGTATCCCTGCCGTGTTAATTGCTTGACCTGAAGTCTCTCAGCACTGGGGCCTACAGGTTATTAGGTAGGGCCAGGTGTTGACACTAATGAACTGGAGGGAAGGTTTCAAAATTCATGCATACACCAGCATCCACGCCAGGTTTCACTCCCAGGATCGGTTGCTGCCAGTGCCTATGTCCCCAGCATAAGCCACAGGCGATTCCATGTCTCCAGGAGGCTCTCCAAGACCAGCAGGTAGGACTGGCTAAAGTTTTATCAAATTACTGCTTTTGTTTTGGGCATGTGGGATTTAGCGTGGGCCTTTTAAGGCTGAAATCTCTATTTCCCCCAGTCCCGTGGGACTCCTGAAATGAAACTCCACTGGCTTCAAAGTCTAATACTCTGGCAGCTCATCTTCCCTGTGCAAGACCTTTGGGCCAGGGACCCTGACATGGGGCTCAGGACTCTCACTTCTTTAGGAAGAACCTCTGCAATATAATCCTCCAGTTTGTGAGTCACACACCTGGGTGTGTGGGGCTTGAGTATGCTGCCAGTCTGCCCCTCCTCCCCATCTTGCCGTAGTTTCTTCTTGATGTTCTTAGTTGCAGATCTTTTCTGGCAGGTTCCAGTCTTTCTCATCGATGGTCCTTCTGCGGATCGTTGTGATCTTGGTATGTTTGTGAGAGGACTCGGAGATTTTCCTACTCAGTTACCTCTGCTAATCTCAGAGTTGGTTTATGGAGCCAAATCTCTCCCCTATCAATATAAAAGGTTAAGATGATGAAGTCAAACCCGCAACTTCACTCCAGAGTCATCTATGTATCATTAAGCAGTAACACATTTTATCAAAGGAATATATGCTTCCACTGGTGGAATTTTAATCATTAACAAGTATTCTTAGGAGAACTTTTGTGTTTTCCTCCCTTTTAGAGAAAGGAAAGGAGACAGGGATGGGATGGTAGGATTTAAGGTAAGCATAGTTTGAAGGAAAGGAAATCCTCTCTTGCCATATGTCCCCCAGTTTATTTGTATTTTAAAAACTCTACCTGTTTTGTGAAAAAATTGTTATTGAATGTGGATTGTTGTGAGAAAATAGACTTGTATTAGTCTTTGTATGCATATCTACCTACATTTATGTATATGTGTGTTATGAATTTGCCACTAAAAATATCAAGCACCCATGGGAATAGTTGTCTGTCTCGCTAGGTAAAATATCATTATCAAGGCCAAGGGCCTGAAGTGCTGGGAAATGGAGTGGGATGGCCTCATGGAATAGCAGGAAAAAACTCTCACCATTGATGAAGGGTCCTAAACTGAGTTGCTTCCATAACACAACCACGTTTAGTTGAGTGGTTGAAGCCTTTGAGATTTTGAGATTCTCAGGTTGAAGCCACCTGAGATTAGGCAGCTTCAAGGGCCAATTCCACGTAGAATGTCAAGAAAAACACCTCTACATCTCTCTCACCTGCACTGAGCCCAAGGAGCTGCTCTAAATGAAAAGAAACATCTTCCTCCCCAACCTGAAAAGAGCCAGCTGAGAGTGGGCCAGTCATTCTCCATATACTTGGTTTTCTGGTTTTCTCTCTTCTGAATCAAAAGAAGTTGGAAAATTGAAGAGAACTAAAGACATTATGGTTTTTCCTTGTCTTGGAATAAAATTATCTGCTACGGAGGAATGGTAAAAGAATGAAACTTATTAAGGGCTTTAGGATGAAACCCAGTATATGAACCTTTTTAGCACCAGCTGGTTATTATTTCTGTGATTAGCCTGTGATTAAACTTATCTTTGAAGACAACTTCATTGCAATCTTCAAGATGAGAAAAATCTGGGCTCATTCATCCCTTTTTTTATTCAACATAATTCATTGTTTATTCAGCAAATACTGACTGATGGACTTGGAGGTGGCATAGCACTTCCATGGCTTTTTGTTTCATGTTAGATTATGAAGTGAGTGGGAGCCTAACTCTGACAACTCAGTACCTGATATCAAGAAAATGGAAAATCAAAATGCAGATGGGGTTGGGTTTTTGTTATTTCCTAATATTTTAGGAGGCTTCCCTGGTGGCTCAGCTGGTAAAGAATCCGCCTGCAATGAGGGATACCTGGGTTCGATCCCAGGGTCGAGAAGATCCCCTGGAGGGGAGCATGGCAACCCACTCTAATATTCTTGCCTGGAGAATTTCCAAGGACAGAAGAGCCTGGAGGGCTACAGTCCATGGAGTCACAAAGAGTCAGACATGACTTGAGCGACTAAGCACAGCACAGTATTTGTAGTGGCGCCATCTCTCCTTCCAGTTGAATTTCCTGATATATAGAAGTTTCATTGTACAATGACTAGGGAATTCCTGGGTCCTTAGACCTTTAGAAGAAATGATCAGGGCAATGGGTAACAGTGGTTCCCACATGCTTATAGTAAAGAACTTTGAGCGGGAAAATTAGGGGGCCATTTGGAAAACTCAGCAGTGGCCACAGGACTGGAAAAGTCAATTTTCATTCCAATTCAAAAGAAAGGCAATGCCAAAGGATGCTCAACCTACCGCACAATTGCACTCATCTCACACGCTAGTAAAGTAATGCTCAAAATTCTCCAAGCCAGGCTTCAACAGTACATGACCTGTGAACTTCCAGATGTTCAATCTGGATTTAGAAAAGGCAGAGGAGCCAGAAATCAAATTGCCCACATCCGCTGGATCATTGAAAAAGCAAGAGAGTTCCAGAAAAACATCTACTACTGCTTTATTAACTATGCTAAAGCCTTTGACTGTGTGGATCACAACAAACTGTGGAAAATTCTGAAAGAGCTGGGAATACCAGACCACCTGACCTGCCTCCTGAGAAATCTGTATGCATGTCAAGAAGCAACAGTTAGAACTCGACATGGAACAACAGACTGGTTCCAAATCGGGAAAGGGGTACATCAAGGCTGTATATTGTCACCTTGCTTATCTAATTTATATGCATAGTATATCGTGAGAAATGCTGGACTGGATGAAGTACAAGCTGAAATCAAGATTGCTGGGAGAAATATCAATAACCTCAGATATGCAGATGATACCACACTCATGGCAGAAAGCTAAGAACTAAAGAGCCTCTTGATGAAAGAGGAGAGTGAAAAAGTTGACTTAAAACTCAACATTCAGAAAACTAAGATCATGGCCTCTGGTCCCATCACTTCATGGCAAATAGATGAGGAAACAGTGACAAACTTTATTTCTCTGGGCTCCAAAATCACTGTAGATAGTGACTGCAGCCATGAAATTAAAAGACGCTTGCTCCTTGGAAGAAAAGCTATGATCAACCTAGACAGCATATTAAAAAGCAGAGACATTACTTTGTCAACAAAGTTCTGTCTAGTCAAGGCTATGGTTTTTCCAGTAGTCATGTATGGATGTGAGAGTTGGACTGTGAAGAAAGCTGAGCACTGAAGTATCGATGCTTTTGAACTGTGGTGTTGGAGAAGACTTTTGAGAGTCCCTTGGACTGCAAGGAGATTTAACCAGTCTATCCTAAAGGAAATCAGTCCCAAATATTCACTGGAAGGACTGATGCTGAAGCTGAAACTCCAATACTTTGGAGTTCACCTGATGCAGAGAACTGACTCATTGGAAAAGACCCTAATGCTGGGAAAGATTGAAGGCAGGAGGAGAAGGGGACGACAGAGGATGAGATGGTTGGATGGCATCATCAATTCAATGGATATGAGTTTGAGTAAACTCTGGGAATTGGCGATGGATAGGGAGGCCTGACGTGCTGCTATCCATGGGGTTGCAAAGAGTTAGACATGACTGAGTAACTGAACTGAACTTAATCCTTGAGCCTCAATTTCCTCAGGTTTCAAATGGGCATCACAACAAAACAAAACCAACTTCATAGAGTTGGAGATAACCTTCCACCCAGAACCTGATCATGCAAAGTCACTAACTCAGAAACTCGAACCAAGTTGTGTCTAGTTCAGTCTATAATCGATCTAAAGTGCTGGAAAAATGCCTCACCAGTTCAAAAGGTAAGTTGATTTGTTTCTCCCTGGAGCTACCCACCACTCAGATGTTTTGAGAAATGATATTATGGCAGTAAAATTAGATGGCTCAGCCTGGCCTCCTTCCGAGAGTCAAGCCCTAGAAATTACTCCCTGGTGTTTCTGCTGGTCAGAAACAAGTTCATGGAGAATTAAAGTCTTACTCTCATTTGATTAAGACATTTGACAAACATCATCATATAGTTCCATAGGCACTAGTCATTAAGGGATTTAAGTCACTGAAGAATGGAAAAACCTGTTGATACAAGTTTCAGACCTAGAGTGACTTGGACTGACCTGTCTGGCTCTTTCACCTAACTTGGCTGCTGATTCTCAAAGATATAAACTTTAGGGGTATGTTTAGATAATATGTAGCCTGAAGCAGGGCTTCCCTGGTGGCTCAGTGGTAAAGAATCCACCTGCCAAGGCAGGAGACACAGATTTGATCCCTGGGTTGGGAAGGTCCCTTGGAGTAGGAAATGGCAACCCAGTATTCTTGACTGGGAAATCCCATGGACAGAGGAGGCCGGCGGACTATAGTCTATGAGGTCACTAAGAGTTGGCCATGACTTAACAACTGAACAGCAATACAACAACACAAACTTCAAGCATATTGAACAGCCCTACCATTTTGACAAAATTGAGGATGTGACTTGTATGCATTTGTCTTTTGTGTCTAATAAGAGAGACAGAAAGTTCCATAAGAGCAAGAACCGTGTTTTGCCTGATACATCACAGGTGCTCAATGAATGAATAAATAAATGAATGCTGGCAAAAACCTGTGACAAGATTAATGTGGTTATATTTGGGGAATTTTGAATGATGAAGAGTGGAGTAAGAATTAAACAGAATAAGAAGAAATGAAGCCACATTTCTTACCTTTGATTCATTATTAATACAAAGTAACATTATTTGTTACATTATTAAACATAATTTGAAGAGACGCCGACACACCTGGGAAGGCAGAGCTTGAGAAGCCTGCTGACAAATGCAGCCTGATCACCCAGAAGAACTTGCCTTATCTCTGGCCTTGGTGTTAAGACAACATATTTCCTTACAGCTGAAATCAGTTTTTCTATTATTTGCAGTCAAAAGCCTCATAACTGACTGTACATCAATGTATTTACTTCCACTAAAGCATATTCTTTCCAGTAACCAGAAATGCACTTATCTCCCACTCCAGATGCTCCTTCCTATACTGGAAGATCTAAGCAAGCTCAATTAGTCATCAGATGATTCTCTCTTTCTCTTCTCCTCCCTAAGGGTGGAATCCTTTACAGGGAAATAGGATAGTTATAGAATTATTTTTCAGATGATTTTAACTACATGTTTAGAAATCCTGTTGAAATATTGCTACTCAGAAACAGAGTGTCAGTCTTGTCACTGGGAAATTCAGTTCACTTCAGAGCAAGACTTTTTTCCCCTCTTGGACAGCAGTAAAAACCCTCTGTCCTTGTTCGTTCCTTTCATGCTGTTTGTATAAATCATTTGTCTACTACTACTACTAAGTCACTTCAGTCGTGTCCGACTCTGTGTGACCCCATAGACGGCAGCGCACCAGGCTCCCCCGTCCCTGGGATTCTCCAGGCAAGAGCTGGAGTGGGTTGCTATTTACTTCTCCAATGCATGAAAGTGAAAAGTGAAAGTGAAGTCGCTCGGTCGTGTCCGACTCTTAGCGACCCCATGGACTGCAGCCCACCAGGCTCCTCCATCCACGGGATTTCCCAGGCAAGAGTACTAAGAGAATTACAACATGAACCTTCCATGCAAGAGCAAAATTTTCTAGTAGCCATATTTTTAAAAGTAAAAAGAAGTAGGTGAAATGAAATATAATGATAGATTTTATTGATTCCAAATATCTAAGATATCTTTTCATGGAAATTCCCTGGCAGTTCAGTGGTTAAGACTCCACACTTCCACTGCAAGAGGTGTGGGTTCAATCCCTGGTCAAGGAACTGAGATCCTATAATATTTGTGGAGCAGCCAAAATAAAGAAAAAAATGTATGTGTGTATATACACTTTTTTTCAACATATACTCAATATAAAAGTATTGGTGAGTTATTTTACATTCTTACATTTATACCAAGTCTTCAAAATTATGTGCATTTTATATTTACAGCTTTTCCCAATCTGGACTGGCCACATTTTAGGTGCTCAATAGAGAGTGCAGTTTTAGCTAGACATGAATCTCTTTTATTTCTGTTTCATCCCAAGACATATTTGATTAGGTAATTGTATTATCTTGTCATTGCAATCATCATTAAACTAGTGTCATTCCATCCCGTTTTTCTGATCTAACACAGCTTTATGTATGTCATAATTTCTAATAAAGAGCTGTAAGCCAAACTTCTCAGCAGATTTGGAGAAGGCTATTTCTCTTTATCCAAGGATTTCCCTATTATTCTTTACTGAATATCACTTTTACTGATATTAGATGGAAATAATATAATTCATTTTAGAAGCTCCTACATTTAAACTATGTATTGACCAAAAGTAGACATGCATGGAGTGTTTATTTATGCCTGGTAAGCAGAATAACTAATGCAGCAAATGAGCATTCAGTTCAAAAGCAAAGTTTGCCAGTAGTCCTTTTGGTTCACTTCAGTTCAGTTGCTCAGTGTGTCCAACTCTTTGCGACCCCATGAATTGCAGCACGCCAGGCCTCCCTGTCCATCACCAACTCCTGGAGTTCACTTAGACTCGCATCCATCGAGTCGGTGATGCCATCCAGCTATCTCATCCTCGGTCGTCCCCTTCTCCTCCTGCCCCAAGCCCTCCCAGCATCAGTCTTTTCAACGAGTCAACTTTTTGCATGAGGTGGCCAAAATACTGGAGTTTCAGCTTTAGCATCATTCCTTTCGAAGAACACCCAGGACTGATCTCCTTCAGAATGGACTGGTTGGACCTCCTTGCAGTCCCAGGGACTCTCAAGAGTCTTCTCCAGCACCACAGTTCAAAAGCATCAATTCTTTGGCGTTCAGCTTTCTTCACAGTCCAACTCTCACATCCATACATGACCACTGGAAAAACCATAGCCTTGACTAGACGGACCTTTGTTGGCAAAGTAATATCTCTGCTTTTCAATATGCTATCTAGGTTGGTCATAACTTTCCTTCCAAGGAGTAAGTTCCTTTCAATTTCATGGCTGCAGTCACCATCTGCAGTGATTTTGGAGCCTAAAAAAATAAAGTCTGACACTGTTTACACTGCTTCCCCATCTATTTCACATAAAGTGATGGGACCAGATGCCATGATCTTCATTTTCTGAATGTTGAGCTTTAAGCCAACTTTTTCACTCTCCTCTTTCACTTTCATCAAGAGGCTTTTTAGTTCCTCTTCACTTTCTGCCATAAGGGTGGTGTCATCTGCATATCTGAAGTTATTGATATTTCTCCCAGCAATCTTGATTCCGGCTTGTGCTTCTTCCAGCTCAGCATTTTTCATGATGTACTCTGCATAGAAGTTAAATAAGCAGGGTGACAATATACAGCCTTGATGTACTCCTTTTCCTATTTGGAACCAGTCTGTTGTTCCATGTCCAGTTCTAACTGTTGCTTCCTGACCTGCATACAGGTTTCTCAAGAGCCAGGTCAGGTAGTCTGGTATTCCCATCTCTTTCAGAATTTTCCACAGTTTATTGTGATCCACAAAGTCAAAGGCTTTGGCATAGTCAGTAAAGCAGAAATAGATGTTTTTCTGGAACTCTCTTGCTTTTCCATGACCAGTGGATGTGGGCAATTTGACCTCTGGTTCCTCTGACTTTTCTAAAACAAGCTTGACCATCTGGAAGTTCACGGTTCACATATTGCTGAAGGCTGGCTTGGAGAATTTTGAGCGTTACTTTACTAGGTATTTTTATGTGATTAATTTCTGGCCAAATGGGTAAAAGTAGAAGTTGTATC
The DNA here is from genome assembly GCF_042477335.2 of Ovis canadensis. Lineage (NCBI taxonomy): Eukaryota > Metazoa > Chordata > Mammalia > Artiodactyla > Bovidae > Ovis > Ovis canadensis. The sequence continues at coordinate 149,115,950 of NC_091246.1, read as the reverse complement.
TGAAACTTCCAGAAAGTATCCTTATAAAAGGGAGGATTTCTTCCCTTTGTTCCCTTTCTTCCCTTTGTTCCCTTTTCTTCCCTTTGTTCCTTTCTCCAAGCTGGAATTCAAGTATGATGGATGGGACCGAAGCAGTCATTTTAAACAATGAGACAGAAGCTGTGTATTGAGGATAGCAGAGAAAGAACAGGAATCGGGGTCTCTTATGATCGTCACCACAAGTACCCTAGATTACTTGCTGAGGCTTTTAGAAAACAAATGCATTTATATTTATATTTTTATTTTATTTATTTGCTCTTGGCTGAGCTAGGTCTTCACTGCTGTGCCCAGGCTTCCTCTAGTTGCAGCAATCAGGGGCTCCATTCTAGTCGTGGTGCTTCCTATTGTTGTGGCTTCTCATTGCAGAGCACATGCTCCAGGACACTGAGACCTCAGTACTTGTGATGTGCAGGCTTAGTGGTTGTGGCTCCCAGGCTCTAGGGGCTGAGCTTAGTTGTCCAGTGACATGAATCTTCTAGGACTAGGGATTGAACCCATTTGCCCTGCACTGGCAGGAGGATTCTTAACCCCTGGATCACCAGGGAAGTCTTGCATTTCTGTTTTGTTTGAGCTACTGTTGTTATTTATTTTTTGAAACTTGTTGCTGAACCTAATACAAGATGACTGCTGTTATTAATAGAATAAAATGCAAGGGAACATGATTTTTAATCTGTAAATCCGAAAATCACTGTATAAATGTTGATCATAATTATCATCATCATTAAATTATTATAGAGAATTAGATGACTTCCAGAAAACTCTGCTTGGATCAGTTTATTTAGGCCAATTAAAAAATAGAAGCAGACTTCTTTACTTTGGTTAGATTTAGTTAGCTTTTATCAATTATGAATATTTATATGCTTATCATCATATTGATGTTTTAAAACTTGGAAGAAATACTCACCTGGGTTATATGAAGAAAATGCTTAGAACCTGACAAGACTATGACATCTTATATTCATTTATTTTTACCTTAAAATAGGTCTTTGTTACAAAAATCAATGTGGTTTTTGTGGTTAAATTACAAGACTTGAGTAAATTAAAAGAGGTGAGTCCTTCCCCTTCCTAATCTTTTCCGTGCCATTTTTAGAACTAACTGCATTAAAATTTTAGTTAATTACTTGTGAGTAAATCTATTTTTTTTGTGCAGTCAGATAGATATATAATTTATCTCTACAAAAAAGATGGAATTATTTTTGCAGGAAGTTCAAAATTGAAAAAAAATTGCAACAGCTTGGTTTCATTTTCTTTTCCAATTTAACATCTCTTAAACATCTTTCCATGGCAATATATATCCATTTAGCTCATTTTTAAACAACTACTAGAAAGTCATTTTGCTTCCCAGGTGGTGCTAGAGATAAAGAATCTACCTGCCAATGCAGGAGAGGCAAGAGATGTAGGTTTGATCCCTGTGTTGGGAAGATCCCCTGGAGGAGGAACTGGCAACCCACATCAGTATTTTTGCCTGAAAAATTCCATGGACAGAAGAGCCTGGCAGGCTACAGTCCATGGGGTTGCAAAGAGTTGAACACAACTGAGCAACTGAGCACTGAAAGTCATTTAAACATTTTTTTATTAATTGATCATTGTTAAATTAGTTGCAAAACAAATGAGATTGTCCTTAAAATAGTAGTAGTAGCAACTTCTTGGCATTGTGAAGATTTCATTAGGTAATTCAGGGAAGTACTTTGCAAAATGTCTGGTACACAGTGAGGGAGTAATAAATATAATCTGTTAAGCTCAATAATGATGATAATTGAAGTTGACCATCTTTCCTACCTCAATCTTAATAAATTGATATTGTCAGAGAAGTGATTTCTTATCCCTGTATATAAATATAAAAAACATTACTCACTATATATAATATTCCTCATCTTATATGTTCATTTTAAAGACCTCACCTGGGCTCTGTTTATGGAGGAAAGGGTGTCATGTTCTAGGAGGATTGTCAGACTGTCCAGGGTCACCCTGGCCATGACTACCCAGTTCAGTGCCAAAACTGAGCATAAAACACAGTCCATCCATTTGCCCTGGTGAGGCATCTAAGAAGGCATTTAGCTTCTAAGGACATTTGAGAACCTAAATGAACCTTTTTTTTTTTAATTAGTTTTTTATTTTTTAAATTTTAAAATCTTTAATTCTTACATGCGTTCCCAAACATGAACCCCCCTCCCACCTCCCTCCCCATAACATCTCTCTGGGTCATCACCATGCACCAGCCCCAAGCATGCTGCATCCTGCGTCAGACATAGACTGGCAATTCAATTCTTACATGATAGTATACTTGTTAGAATGTATAAGAAGGAGAGATACTTGCTGGGTGGGGCTTACTGGGCCTTTGAGACCAGTGAAGATTTAAATGAACCTAATTACTCCTGAGGGCTTCCCTGGTGGCTCAGAGGTTAAAGCATCTGCCCGGAATGAGGGAGACCTGGGTTCAATCCCTGGGTTGGGAAGATCCCCTGGAGAAGGAAATGGCAACCCACTCCAGTATTCTTGCCTGGAGAATCCCATTAAGGGAGGAGCCTGGTAGGCTACAGTCCACGGGGTTGCAAAGAGTTGGACATGACTGAGCCAGTTCACTTTACTTTAATTACTCCTGAATAGCTACCAGGCAATGGTGACAACCTGCCCTGAAGAGATAAGTCACAGGGTGTGGTGGGCAACAAGTCCCTAGGAGGAGCTGACAAGGGTTTTAAGAAGGGTATTGACTGAAGCTGACTGAGGGCTCTGGGGCAGAGGAGGGGCTGTGATCAGAACTGTCACTCAGAAGAAGAAAATGATAAATTTACTCTTATGGATGCTACCCTTCTCATTGTAAATCTCATAATTTTGCTATTACAGATTTTTTAGTGTGATAACACTAGAGCCCGAGAAAAGACTAGGTAAGGATTACAGAAATAGATTTTTTTAAATGCAAACGCATAATTCTACCTTCAAAAACATTAGGTGCCCTTGTTAAAGATAAGTCTAAGTGTAACTTACTTCCTCTACTAGGGTGTTCAGGAACTTAACATGGATCTGAGGTGGGTTGTGACAGGCAACAAATCACCGTCTAATCCTCTTCCACTGTATCTCTGATTTCTTGTGTAGCTGGAGATTTGAAGGGTTCTAACTGGGTCAGAAATAACACTGAACTCAGTACAGTGTCAGACACAACTGAGCGCCTTCACTTTCACTTTTCACTTTCATGCATTGGAGAAGGAAATGGCAACCCGATCCAGTGTTCTTGCCTGGAGAATCCCAGGGATGGCGGAGCCTGGTGTGCTGCAGTCTATGGGTCGCATAGAGTCAGCCATGACTGAAGTGACTTAGCAGCAGCAGCAGCACCATCATATACTTCTTCCACTCCACCAAGAGCCTCTGAGGCCCTGAACTCAACCACAGTTCAGTTCAGTCACTCAGTCATGTCCGACTCTTTGTGACCCCATGAATCGCAGCACGCCAGGCTTCCCTGTCCATCATCACCTCCTGGAGTTCACTCAGACTCACGTCCATCGAGTCAGTGATGCCATGCAGCCATCTCATCCTCGGTCGTCCCCTTCTCCTCCTGCTCCTAATCCGTCCCAGCATCAGAGTCTTTTCCAATGAGTCAATTCTTCGCATGAGGTGGCCAAAGTACTGGAGCTTCAGCTTTAGCATCATTCCTTCCAAAGAAATCCCAGGGTTGATCTCCTTCAGAATGGACTTGTTGGATCTCCTTGCAGTTCAAGGGACTCTCAAGAGTCTTCTCCAACACCACAGTTCAAAAGCATCAATTCTTTGGCACTCAGCCTCCTTCACAGTCCAACTCTCTCATCCCTACATGACCACAGGAAAAACCATAGCCTTGATTAGACGGACCTTAGTCGGCAAAGTAATGTCTCTGCTTTTGAATATACTATCTAGGTTGGTCATAAATTTTCTTCCAAGGAGTAAGTGTCTTTTAATTTCATGGCTGCAGTCACCATCTGCAGTGATTTTGGAGCCCCCCAAAATAAAGTCTGACACTGTTTCCCCATCTATTTGTCATGAAGCGATGGGGCCGGATGCCATGATCTTCGTTTTCTGAATGTTGAGCTTTATGCCAAGTTTTTCACTCTCCTCTTTCACTTTCATCAAGAGACTTTTTAGTTCCTCTTCACTCTCTGCCGTAAGGGTGGTGTTATTGCATATCTGAGGTGATTGATATTTCTCCCGGCAATCTTGATTCCAGCTTGTGTTTCTTCCAGTCCAGCGTTTCTCATGATGTACTCTGCATTTAAGTTAAATAAGTTTTAAAAAGCCCTGTGCCTTGAAGAAAGGACACCTTTCCATAAAGCATCCACTAGAAGGGGGAGCCTTAGGATGATTGACACAAAGATGTTGCTAGTGGAGGTCTTACCTGGACTGGCTGACATGGGCTTGGATCTCAGCTAATGATGGTGTCCTCCAGCACCATCATTCCTGTTTAAGTAATGCCATTCTAAAGCCAACAGACTCATGGAATCACAGAATTTAGAACCAAGATTGAAGAGTCTGATGGGCTACAATCTATAATGTTGCAGAGTCAGACATGACTGAAGCAATACACACACACAAATATCTTAGAAATGACTAATCCCAAATCGTTTTATAAATGAGAGAACTGAGCCATAGAGAAGTAAAGAGTTTTGACTTAAGTTTAGATCATAATAACTTTTATTCAACAATATTATAATCTTTATGAGTTTGTTCATAGACTCAATTTTACTAGTGCATCACAAAAGCTGATGTACTTAATCTTAAAAAATTATTGGAATATTGTTGATTGACGATGTTGTATTACTTTCATGTATACAACAAAGTGATTCAGTTATACAGATACTGAATATATATTCTTTTTTTTCAGGTTTTTTGCTCGTATAGGTTATCATCAAATATTGAGTAGAGTCCCCTTTGCTGTACAGTAGGTCCTTGTTGGTTGCCTATGTATACCCGTGTATATATGCTAATCCCAAGCTCCTGATTTATCTTTCCACACCTTTGATTCCTCCTGTTTGGTAACCATAAATTTGTTCTTTTTTTCCTTCTTTTTAAAATTATTTATTTATTTATTTTTTACTTTACAATATTGTATTGGTTTTGCCATACTTCAACATGAATCCGCCACGGGTGTACACGTGTTTCCAATCCTGAATCCCCCTCTCACCTCCCTCCCCATGCCATCCCTCTGGGTCATTCCAGTGTTTTTGTTTTTAACATCTGTGAGTCTTCTGTTTTGTAAAAAAAACAAGTTCATTTGTATCATGTATAAACAATTAGATTCCACACATTAGTGACATCATATGATATTTGTCTTTCTCTGTCTGACTTCACTTAGTAAGATAATCTCTAAGTCCATCTGTGCTAAGTCACTTCAGTTGTGTCCAACTCTTTGCAATCCTGTGGACTGCAGGAGTTCATCCATGTTGCTGCAGATGGTATTATTTCATTCTTTTTTATGACTGAGTAATATTCCATTATGTGTGTCTGTGTGTGTATACCACATCTTTATCCATTCCTCTGTTGGTGGACAGTTAGCTTGTTTCCATGTATTGGCTGTTGTAAATAGTGCTGCAATGAACACTGGCGTGCATACATCTTTTTGAATCATGATTTTCTCCAGGTGTATGCCCAGGAATGGGACTGCTGGATCATATGGTAGTTCTATTTTTATTTTTTCTTATATACTTAAGAAAGTTTGAGGTTTAAGCTATAATTTCAAACAGATGGATGAAAATACAGCAATTCAGCTTGCTGTTTAGGTCATTAAGAGTATTTGGTCCTCAGGATAGACTTTAACATCCTGCTATTTTACTACCGTTCTAGGTTGTTAACTAAAATCTTGTGGTCACCTCCTCTGAGAAGTTTTTCCTTTCCCCTCCAGAATAGTTTGGGTATTCCTCCTACATGCCTGCCCATGATCTTGGGCTTTTTGGCTGATTACATTTGTGACACCATCTCATAGTTGACATTTATAATTTTGGTTTCCTATAATCCATAAGCTCTGTGAACATGATGATACTGGATATTTCTTTACACCATAGTATCCCCAGTAGTTAAAATAGTGTTTGGAACTATTAAGAGGGCTAAATAAATGTTTGCATAATGAAAGATGAAAGGGAGCAAAAACAGAGGGTTGCATGAAGAAATCGGGATGACAAAATGGAATTTTTTTTAAAAGTATGTTCAGGAACAAGAATTAAAGCTAAAAATGAATGTAAAGAATTAAGTAGTTCCCTAATTTACAAAGTTTTAAGATTTCCAAGTATGTGTGACAGGGTATGTGATGCAAGCCAAGAGAGGTCCTCAGGTATACTTCACGACTCTGTTTGCACGTGGGGTGTCGACAGACACTCTAAGGTGACCCCCACATGATTCCTGTCCCCAGCAGTTGATACTTTCATGTATCATACTGCCCACCGCTAGTTTGTGGCCAGGACCTGGGACCTGCTTCTAACCAACGAATACGGCAAAGGTAATGAGGTGTCACCCCTGTGATTGTGTTACCTTTATATAAGACTCCCATTGTGTACACACACAGCACACATGCTCACAACCAGAGACACACACAGAGAAAGCATTTTGGTCCAAGTCAGCCAGCAATTAAGTTGTGAAATTGTGATTCAAATCCATACTTAACAGTTTCCCCCTGACAATCTGACTTTCATGCCAAATTTTAAGCCCAGGGATGCATAGACAACTGTCCCATTTCACTTCTATCATTTTGTATTAGAAACATGAATATGCTATGCTTGTTTGCTAAGTTACTTCAGCCGCGTCTGACCCTGTGACCCCATGGATTGTAGCTTGCCAGGCTCCTCTGTCCATGGGATTCTCCAGGCAAGAATGCTGGGGTGGGTTGCCTTGCCCTCCTCCAGGGAATCTTCCTCATCCTGGGACCAAGCTCGCATCTCTTATGTCTCCTGCATTGGCAGGTAGATTCTTTACAACTAGCGCCATCTGGGAAGCCCAAATATGCTATGGAAAAACATATACATAAATATTGGGAAAATGTGAAAAGACAATTTGCAGATGAGAACTCCAAATGGTTAATAAGTATACGTAGAGGACTTCCCTGGTGCCTCAATGATAAGGAATCTGCCTGCCAATGCAGGAGACACAGGTTTGATCCTTGATCTGGGAAGATCTACAAGCTGTGGAGCAACTAAGCCTGTGTGCCCCAACCACTGAGCCTGTGCCCTGGAAACCAAGGGCTGCAGCTGCTGAAGACTGTGTGCTCCATAGGAGAACCCACCACAGTGAGAAGCCCATACACTAGAGAAAAGCCTGCCCAGCAATGGAGACTCAGCACAGCCAAAAATAAATACAATTAAAAAGATATTATACAGCAGAAGGGCCATCCTCACTAGTAATCAGAGAAGCACAAATCAAAATGGGATATCCCTTTATACTCATCAAATTGGGAAAAATTAGAACTTTCAAAGATACCAAGTGCTCGGTAGATGTGGGAAACTTTGTATTAGGTTAGTATTTGTTCAGAACTGATGAGATCAGTTTGCAGTACTTGGAGAAATTTAGCACCTGCATATTCCAGACCGAGCACTAGATTCTACTACCTAGTCTATAGGAGCTGGGAGCTAGGTGTCAATCCAGATCTATTGTTATAGGAATGAATAAGTAAAATGTGTTAGATAACATTCTGTGGAATAACACAGAGTGATCAGTAGCAATGAATTGGTACACATAGCACCATCTTAAAAAATATAGCACTGAGTGAATAAAAAGCATGACAGAATTAGGTCTGTTACAATAGCACTTACATAAATTAAAACATGCATATTGTGTTTTTCAAAGATATTTACATATTTAACATCAAACTCATTAAAATGGCCATCTGTAAGGAAGGGGAAAGAGGATGTGAGGTTGAGGGGAGGGTAATCAGGAATGAATTGAAAACACATGTAAAAGAAAGCAAGCAAGGGCCTTTGACCAGACTAATAGTTGTTCATTATGAACTAGAGGTATGTTTAACTCATGTCTCAGCCCTTGAGGTCCTCAAAAGAACTAAAATGCTGGGGAATGAAGCTCTATTGTTATTGGCTAAAGAACCTACATCAATCTGGGATATTTCAATAAAAAAAAATATATGGGTATTTTTTATTGGGAGAGGAGCCACATCATAATGGCACTCTCAAAAGCTGAGGGGAATAGAGGGAAATTGTTTCTAAAAATAAAGTGGGTAATTTCTTAGATTTGTGCTTGGAGAAAACACAATGACTAATGTTTTGGCAAGGTGTTAAAGTTGTGCATTAGTCTTGTCTTAATGGAAGAGAATCTTTTTGATGAAAATTTTCCATTTGAGCTAAGCAATCTTGTGGTAGATCATTACTCTGCATAAACAGCCAAAAGAGCCCTTCAGCCTGGATTTCATGGTGCATCCCACACATTTTCTCCAACCCAAGCTATGGAACCTATGCTTTCAGGTCCCCGTGGATACCCAGCTTCACAAGGCAGGGCACACCATTGAAGTTGTTTTGCTTTATATGGTCAGTCTGATTTCCCAAGGAATAAATTACTAGGAATATTTGATTTTAGTTCAGTCACTCAGTCGTGTCCGACTCTTTGTGACCCCATGAACTGCAGCACGCCAGGCCTCCCTGTCCAATACCAACTCCCAGAGCCTACCCAAACTCATTTCCATTGAGTTGGTGATGCCATCCAACCATCTCACGGTCGTCCCCTTCTCCTCCTGCCCTCAATCTTTCCCAGCATCAGGGTCTTAAAATGAGTCAGCTCTTCACAACAGGTGGCCAAAGTATTGGAGTTTCAGCTTCAACACCAGTCCTTCCAATGAACACACAGGACTGATCTCCTTTAGGATGGACTGGTTGGATCTCTTTGCAGTCCAAGGGACTCTCAAGAGTCTTCTCCAACACCACAGTTCAAAAGCATCAATTATCTGGCGTTCAGCTTTCTTTATAGTCCAACTCTCAGATCCATACATGACTACTGGAAAAAAAAAAAAAAACTAGACTAGACGGACCTTTGTTGGCAAACTAATGTCTCTGCTTTTTAATATGCTGTCCAGGTTGGTCATAACTTTCCTTCCAAGGAGTAAGCCTCTTTTAATTTCATGGCTACAATCACCATCTGCAGTTATTTTGAGCCCCCCAAAATAAAGCCTTCCACTTTTTCCCCATCTATTTGCCATGAAGTGATGGGACCAAATGCCATGATCTTAGTTTTCTGAATGTTGAGCTTAAGCCAACTTTTTTACTCTCATCTTTGAATTTCATCAAGAGGCTCTTTAGTTCTTCTTCACTTTCTGCCATAAGGGTGGTGTCATCTGCATATCTGAAGTTATTGATATTTTCCTCAGCAATCTTGATTCCAGCTTGTGCTTCCTACAGCCCAGCATTTCTCATGATGTACTCTGTATATAAGTTAAACAAGCAGGGTGACAATATACAGCCTTGAAGTACTCCTTTCCCAGTTTGGAACCAGTCTGTTGTTCCATGTCCAGTTCTAACTGTTGCTTCCTAACCTGCATACAGATTTCTCAAGAGGCAGGTCAGGTGGTCTAGTATTCCCATCTCTTTCAGAATTTTCCACAGTTTATTGTGATCCACACAGTCAAAGGCTTTGGCATAGTCAATAAAGCAGAAATAGATATTTTTCTGGAACTCCCTTGTTTTTTCAATGATGCAGTGAATGTTGGCCATTTGATCTCTGGTTCCTCTGCCTTTTCTAAAACCAGCTTGAACATCTGGAAGTTCACGGTTCACATATTGCTGAAGGCTGGCTTGGAGAATTTTGAGAATTACTTTGCTAGCGTGTGAGATGCATGCAATTGTTTGGTAGTTTGAGCATTCTTTAGCATTTCCTTTCCTTCAGATTGGAATGAAAACTGACCTTTTCCAGTCCTGTGGCCACTGCTGAGTTTTCCAAATTTGCTGACATATTGAGTGCAGCATTTTCACAGCAGCATTCCCTTACAAATAGTCATACACATTTGACATTATTTAGATATCAGGCTCAGAATATAATTTCAGTCTAGTGTTATAGAAACACTAGACTGAAATTGTAAATGAATTTCTAGATGAATTAGAAATGATAAATTCATAAATAAAGGAAGGCAAACCAAACAAAACAGAAAATATAGGATACATGATCTTGCCTTCAATGTAACGATCACCCTTGGCTATAAATTTGAGGAAGAATGTCCCATAATAAATGTCATCATTTGAAAATATTTTTTTTTTGCCAATTTTGATAAGTAGCAGGTAGATAAACAAGAAAAAAAAATGAAGTGAATGAGAAGTTACTTCATTTGTTTATTCTTTTAGGAGATAATGAAAGCCCTAAACTTAGACATGTTTATAACTCAGTGTGCTGTTCATTGGTATTGTCTTTCTCTGCCTTCTCTTACTTCTTTCTGCCATGATGCTTTTAGCTTTTAGCTATCCCCCCTTTCCTTGGCCATCCTTATGACTGTTGTAGTCAGATTCTCTCCTGTGGGGAAAAAAAGTCCATGGACTTCATGACCACCACTGAGAGAGGTTATTTTCTCCCTATTTCCGTGTGTGCGTGTGTGTCCCCAAACACCCAAGGAAAATTCTAAAAGCTTCGTGGTATCCTTTCTGTTAAAAATTAGTTAAACTGTCACAATTTTCATTAAGGATTTTTCTATCTACTAATAGATATGTGTATCTCATTTGGAGTTCATAGTTTATTTCATTCTACAAAGTGATCAAAAGCATTAGAATTTTAGTAGTACTTGTTTTATTGTACAGTTCTTGTATTTGACTAGTGAGTTCAAAGTAAATTTTTTTTTCTTTTCTGTCTTCTGCTAATGCCAAAATTATCAGAGGCTACAAAAATCTGAATATTATTTTCTCCTAGTCACAGCAACAGCCAAATTTAGCATTGGAAATTACAAATATTGATTAATCTGAAGAGATAGCAATAGAACTTCCTAGTTTTTTTTTTCTCATTAGAATGCTACTCTCCAGATACAGAGTGTTATGAATGAGACTACATCCATAGACTTAGCAGCAGAATTGTATCAAAATCATAGTCATTATTTCTCCTTGGACATCCTCTGAAGCTGCTGACAGTACTTAAAAGTCAACCTGCCAACAGAAACCTTTCATATACAAAAACACAGTACTCTATCCCTGGTAGGTATTGTGTAAATACACACAATTTCTCTTTCCTTAATCCTCAAGAAAGCCTTAACTAGTAACCATTTTTATCTCACTTTTACAAATAAAAGAAAAATAATAGTAGTAGTAACCATCTGGTTCCACTTAGTATGAAAGAAGATTTAACTGCCTACTCAGGCTGGAAGCAAACATGTGGTGAAACCGTTTCTGAATTGGTCTGCGTTCTCCCAACTTAGTCTCCCTTAAGCATCAGCCACCATCGCTCTCTGCAGGAATGCAATGGTTAGCGTTAAGGAAGGCTTGAGTCATCTGGGCTCTGCACCGTGTCATGCTCTGTCCATTCAATCCAATGGCCACTCAAACAGTGTGAGGACCACTGAATGCCTTCACCAGATGCTCTCACCGTGTAAGCACAATCAGAAGGGACACAGGAGACCGACACGAAGTCTAGAAAGTATAACTGCAGTATGCTGGGCTCCTGCACTCACTCCCTTCTAATCCAACAATGTCTTAAACCAGTTTTAATGGCAGATGCTTGTTCATTTTTCAGGTTATTTTCCTGAAAGGGGTACAAAATGTTAGAGGATAATCTTCTAATTCCTACCTTCATTTCTTCAGTGTTATTAAGTAATCATGGGCAGTCAACCCTGATATACTGAGATGATACTTTTGTGTAAATTTAACATCTTCATTATACTTGTCACATATATTGTATTATAAATTTATAGGTCATAGCCCCCACAAAAGAACCCCATTCCTATAAAGTGACCAGCCTTTAGGAATATTTCTGAGCCACATTCAGACAAGATCACCAATAAATTTATAGGTGATAATTTTCATGAAGAAAATTGTCAAACATAATCAGATCAGTTTATCATCTGTAACAGAAGGTAAATAATCTATACCTGATACATTCTGTAGTAATTATAAAAAACTTGTCAGTGATGGTATATGCAAACATAAATGTATACCTTAAATTTTTTTCTGATATACTTATTGGGAGGACTATAATGACAATTAAAAATTTAAAGTAATTTTTTAAACTTGATTTAAGAATGTCCAATGGAAAGCCACTATTAAAGCATAATATGACAGTAATGAAAATATCAATACTTCATTAAATTCAAACCATCCTCCTTACATTTTCTTCCTTAAAAGTCAACAATTAATCCATGTTATAATTTTTTTGTACTTTATTTCAATTTAATACTTGCAAGATTAACTTATCTGAAACTTCTCTGTAATATTTTAAGTTTCAAATTTTTTTTGCTAGGTTTCTGAAAATACTGAATTTTCTTTCTCTTGATGTATAAAAGGAGTTGCTTTTTTTAAAAAAAGTACATGCGAAATGTGAGTGGGCTTTTATACTATCTTGGTTTAAATTAGAAAGGTACAGAGAGAAAAATACAAAAAGATAACAGTCATGTAGACTATTCAATTAGTTCATTTTGTATTTTCTTTTTTCCTCTCTAATGAACAAGTAGAAAATAAATCTTTGGCAGTCCAAAGGTGATTATAAAGTGTAACCTCCATCATCGGATCACCTAGATACATATCACTTGACATTATAATGTGTGTATGTGTGTGTTAGTTGCTCAGTCATGTCCAGCTCTTTGTGATGCCAGGGGATCTTCCCAACTCAGAGATTGAACCTGGGTCTCCTGCATTTCAGGTAGATTCTTTACTATCTGAGCCACCAGGAAAGCCCCAGTGTTATAATAAAGGCAGTACATAATGTTGTTCCAAAGATCAGCTGAAAAGCTGGAGTTTTTATCACTGGCTGTGATGAAAGCTCCTCTTGATTTGACTGTAGTTGAAACCTCAAAGACTTATGCACTGAGCAACAATGAAGATATTGTATTATCAACTAGGATTATAGCAAAACACCACAATCAAAAATCCCTTTCAGCTCATAAAAGAAATGATTATCACAAGGAAGGAGAAGTGACTGCTTGATTTAAAAAGCAATCACAGAATATTTTAAAGTAAATATAAACTATCTCCACCCTACCCCAGAAGATGTTAAAACCACATAGAAAAATGTCTAAAGGAAATACAATAAGCTCACAGATGAAAAACCATTTATAGGATCCATTTTAGGATGTGCACTTTGCTAAATGATCTGCAAAATTAGAAAAAGTGATTCGTTGTAGAGATGCATTATCTGAAGAGTACACAGTGTCCAGAAATTCCATTGCTTCTTTCATCACAATCAATGTAATGTTTGCTTTAGCAAGGATGGGAAGTTATTTAAAGGAGGAGGAGGAGAAGGTAAAAAGCTGCAGAACTAGTATCAAGAAGCAAAAGGCAGTGTCAACAATGTTCATTTCGCAATGTGGCAGGGGGATTATCAAAATATATCCTTCAGCTAACATATAAAAATTAAAAATCTCATTAAGCCTGGAAAAAAGGTTGTTTCCACAAACCATGTGCTCTGTCAATACCATTAATAGCTGTTTAAATTTGGCTCATGAAAAAGCTGAAGTTGTATTTCTCATATGCCACTATGCATGTCAGTTAATTCTGCAAAGTTTTGCCACTTTCGTTTCACGCACGCTTGTGTCAACAATTTGTAAGAGTGGTTCTTGTCATTTTATGTTTCAGTAAACCTGATGCACATGTTATTCTCCCATCAGTGACAGTGACTCGCTAACTAATCACGAAATCTTTTCTAAGAGACCATGTTAAGCGCTAGAACCCCTTTCTAATGGAAAGTTTTTTCTTTAATATTTAGTTAATTAACAATGTTGTGTTAGTTTCAGGCATACAGCAAAGTTATTAAGTTATACATACATATGTATCTATTCATTTACAAGTTCTTTTCCTGTTTAGGTTATTAGAGAATGTTGAGCATAGTTCCTTGGCTATACAGCAGGGTCTTCTTGGTTATCTATTTTAAAAATAGTGATGTGTGTATGTCACTCCCAAGCTCCCAATTTATCCCCTCCACCATATTTCCCCTTTGGTAACCATAAATTTGTTTCCTAAGTCTGTGAGTCAGTTTCTGTTTTGTAAATAAGTTTATCATTTCTTTAGATTTCACATATAAGCAATATCATATTTGTCTTTTTCTCTCTGAATTTGTATGATAATCTCCAGGTTGATTCATGTTGCAGCAAAAAGCATTATTTCATTCTTTTTAATGGCTGAGTAATATTCCGTTGTATATATGTCATGCATCTTCTGTATCCACTCATCTGTTGATGGATATCTAAGTTGCTTTCATGTCTTGGCTATTGTAAATAGTGCTGCAGTAAACACTGGTGTGTGTATCCTTTGGAATCATAGTTTTCTCTGGATATATGTTCAGAAATGGGATTGCTGGGTCATATGGTAACTCTATTTTTAGTTTTTAAAGGAACTGCCATATTGTTCTCCATAGTGGCTGTACCAGTACATTCCCACCATCAGTGTAAGAGGGCTCCTTTTCTTCCATACCCTGTCGAGCATTTATTGTGTTTGTAGTCTTTTTGATGATGGTCATTCTGACTGATGTGAGGTGATGTCTCCTTGTAGTTTTGATTTGCATTTCTCCAATAATTAGCTATGTTGAGCATCTTTTCATGGGCCTCTTGGCCATCTGTATGTCTTCTTTGGAGAAATGTCTGTTTAGGTCTTCTGTCTATTTTTTGGTTGAGTTGGTTTTTTGATAAGGAGTTGCAAGAGCTGTTTGTAGATTTTGGAGATTAACCCCTTGTTGATCACATTGTTAGCAAATAATTTCTTCCATTCTGTGGATTGTCTTTTTCTTTTGCTTATGGTTTCCTTTGCTGTGTCAAAGCTTTTGAGTTTGACTGGGTCCCATTTGTTCATTGCCATCACTCTAGGAGATAAATAAAAAATGACACTGCAGTGATTCACGTCAAAGAGTGTTCTGCCTATGTTGTCCTCTAGGAGTACTATGTCAGGTCATATGTTTAGGTCTTTAATCTATCTTGGGTTTATTTTTGTGTATGGTGTTACAGAATGTTCTAATTTCTTACATGTGTAGCTGTCTAATTTTCTCAGCATCACATATTGAAGAGACTGTCTTTTCTTCATAGTGTAGTCTTGTCTCCTTTGTCATAGAACAATTGACCATAGGTTCATGAGTTCATTTTTGGGCTTTCTATCCTATTCCATTGATCTATATTTCTGTTTTTGTGCTAGTAATATACTGTTTTGATGTAAGATTTTAGTGTAGTCTGAAGTCAGGAGCCTGATTCTTCCAGCTCTGTTTTTCTTTCTCAATATTGCTTTGGCTATTCTGGGTCTTTTGTGTCTCCATATGAATTTAAAATTTTTATTCTAGTTCTGCAAAAAAATATTCCATTGGTAGCTTAATAGGAACTGCATTGAATCTGTAGATTGCTTTGGGTAGTATAGACAGTTTCACAATATTGATTCTTCTAATCCAAGAACATGGTGTATCCTTCCATTTGTTTAGTATTATATTTCTTTAATTGGTGTATTATAGTTTTTGAAGTACAGTTTTTTTTGCCTCCTTGTTGTTGTGACAAGAGTCACTCATGTCTGACTCTTTGTGACTCCATGGACTGTAGCCCACCAGACTCCTCTGTCCATGGAATTTTTCAGGTAAGAATATTGGAGCAGGTTGCTGTTTTCTGCTGAAGTGGAAAGGTTTCCAGGGGGATTTTCCTGACCCAGGGATCTAACCTCCTCTCTTGCATATCTTGCTTTGGCAGGTGGATTCTTTACCATTGTTCCACTTGGGAAGCCTAGGTTTATTCCTAAGTATTTTATTTGATGTGATGGTAAGTGGGATTGTTTCTTTAATTTCATTTTCTGATCTTTTTTGTTCGTGTATAAAAGTACAAGAGATTTCTGTGTCTTAATTTTGTATCCTGCAACTTTACTAAGTTAATTGATGAACTATAGTAGTTTTCTGGTAGCATCTTTAAGATTGTCTATGTATAGTATCATGTCATCTGCAAATAGTAACAGTTTTACTTCTTTTCCACTTTGGATTCTTTTTATTGCTTCTCTGATTGCCAAGGCTAACACTTCCAAAACTATGCTGTGTAAGTGGTGAGAGTGGACATCCTTGTCTTGTTCCTGATCTCAGAGGCAATGCTTTCAGCTTTTCACCACTGAGAATGATGTTAGCTGTGGGTTTGTTATATATAGCCTTTATTATGTTGAAGTAAGTTTCCTTTATGCCCACTTCCATAGAGTTTTTATTATAAATGGGTGTGGAATTTTGTCAAAAGATTTTTCTGCATCTATAGAGATGATATGACTTTTATTCTTGAATTTGTTAATGCGGTATATCACACTGATTCATTTATAGATATTGAAAAATGTCTGCATCCCTGGGATAAATTCCACTTAGTCATGGTGTATGATCCTTTTAATGTACAATACAGTACATTCAGTTTGCTAATATTTTGTTGAAGGCTTTTTGTGTCTATGTTTATCAGCAATACTTGCCTGTAATTATCTTTTTCATGGTATCTTTCTCTGGCTGTGGCAACAGGGTGACAATGGCCTCATAGAATGAGTTTGGGAGTGTTCCTTCCTTTGCAATTTTTTGGAATAGTTTCAGAAAGATAGTTGTTACCTCTTCTCTAAATGTTTGATAGAATTTGCCTCTGAGGCCATCTGGTCCTTTCTTGAACTTCGGTTGGTTGGAAGTTTTTAAGTCACACTTTCAATTTTCGTACTTGTGATTGGGCTGTTAATATTTTATATTCTTCCTGGTTCATTCTTGGGAGATTCTAAGAATTTGTCCATATCTTCTAGGTTGTCCACTTTATTGTCATATAGTTGCTTGTGGCAGTCTCTCACGATCCTTTGTATTTTTGTAGTGTCCATTGTAACTTCTCGTTTTTCATTTCTAATTTTACTGATTTTTTTACTCATTCATTTTTCACGATGAGTCTAGCTAAAGGTTTATCAGTTTTGCTTATCTTTTCAAAGAACAAGCTTTTAGTTTCTTTGATCTTTTCTATTCTTTTCTTCATCTCTATTTCATTCATTTCTGCTCTGATCTTTATGATTTCTTTCCTTCTGCTAAGTTTGATTTTTGCTTGTTCTTCTTTAGTTACTTTAGGTTGTTTATTTGAGATTTTTCCAGTTTCTGAGAAAAGCTTGTGTTAGTCTAATCTTCCCTCTTAGAACTGTTTTTGCTGTGCCCCATAAGTTTTGGGGCCTCATGCAAAGAGTTGACTCATTGGAAAAGACTCTGATGCTGGGAGGGATTGGGGGCAGGAGGAGAAGGGGACGACAGAGGATGAGATGGCTGGATGGCATCATGGACTCGATGGACGTGAGTCTGAGTGAACTCCAGGAGATGGTGATGGACAGGGAGGCCTGGCGTGCTGCGATTCATGGGGTCGCAAAGAGTTGGACACGACTGAGCGACTGAACTGATAAGTTTTGGATTGTCATGCTTTCATTGTCCTTTGTTTCTAGGTATTCTTTTTTAACTTCCTCTTTGATTTCTTCAGTGATCTATTAGTTGTTTAGTAGCATATTTTTTAACCTCCACTTGTTTGTGCTTTTTACAGTTTTTTTCCCCTTGTAGTTGATTTCTAATCTCCTAGCATGTGGTCAGAAAAGATGCTTGGTATGATTTCAATTTTCTTAAATTTACTGAATCTCAATTTGTGGCTGTGCATGTGAATCCATCCTGGACAATGTTCTTGGTGCATTTGAGGAGAACATGTTTGCATTTGGATGGAATGCTCTACAAATATCAATTAAGTCCATCTAATCTATTGTGTCATTTAAGGCCTGTGTGTCCTCATTAATTTTCTTCTTTTAAAAATGTATTGGTTACACCAGGTCTTCATTGCTATGCGTAGCCTTTCTCTAGTTGTGATGTGCAAGGGCTACTCTTCATTGTGGTGCATGGTCTTCTCCTTGTAGTGGCTCCTCTTGTTGCGGAGCACAGGCTCTAGGGCATGTGGGCACATAAGCTCGGCAGTTGTGACTCACGGGTCCTAGAGTGCACAGGCTCAGTAGTTGTGGAGCACGTGGGGCATGCACCACGGCATGTGAAATCTTCCTGGACCAAGGATCAAACCCATGTCCCCTGCATTTGCTGGTGAACTCTTATCTACTGTGCCACCAGGGGACTCTTACTCATTGATTTTCTGTCTGGACGGTCTGTCCATTGATGAAAATGGAGTGTTATAAATTCCCCCACTATTAATTTCTCCTTTTATGGCTGTTAGTCCAGTGGGAAGGAGAAGGGACTTCAGTTTAACACCTTCCTCAGGGGATTCTGACACAGCCCCCAGGGGTTATAGAACCCTTACTGTTTTGAGAATCAGTAATCTTTGAATAAGGTCTTCACAGATGGCACTAGTGGTAAAGAACCCACCTGCCAGTGCAGGAGACAGAAGAGATGTGGGTTTGATCCCTGGGTCAGGAAGATCCCCTGGAGAAGGGCATGGCCACCCACTCCGATATTCTTGCCTGGAGAATTCCGTGGACAGAGGAGCCTGGCAGGCTACAGTCCATAGAGCTGCATGGAGTCAGACATGACAGAAGTGACTTAGCACACATACAATCTTTGGATAAAGACAAAAATGTATGTATTTACTTCATGCCAGGTTAAGAAACTTCAAGAACATGGTGACTATAGGCTACATTCACATGGCATTCATGATCCTGCATTTGGTAGAGCTTTGAGGGATAGCTGTTTGTCTATCTCTCTATATATTTTCCCTTGTAGCAAGGAAAGAGTTATCCCTATTCACCACTTGGTTGTGATCACCAGCCTAAGAAGGCTGTCCAGGGCGTAAGGGTCTGGTCAGGCCACAGGATAGAGAAGTTTCACTTTGGTATATTTGCTCCATTATACTTTGGTATAATTCTAACCAAAAATAATAAACCAAAAATCAAAGTCATATGTTTACAGTAGTATTAATTGGAGTCTCAGGTCCAAGTAAATAATCTAGACCTTTCACTCAGATGGTTGGCTCATAGGAAGATAGAAGGAAGAGGTCAGGCCAAATTTGGCTGTGAACATATTCACTAGCACCTGAAGCAATTAGCTTTAGTAATCAGACAACTGCTGCCTGACTGTCTTTCTGTCCCAACGAGGGAAAACTATATGACAATGCAATCTCCTTATAGATAGGTGTCATTATCCCACCAGCAGATGCTGTCGTAGGTTCCCTCTCCCTATTCAGAATCTAGGTATTTCTTTCCCCAGGGGCCAGGAGTGGTGGCTGTAAGTGGTTCACACCTAAGCCCCTCTCCAGGAATTTTCCTTGACCTAAGATTGTCTCCTCTTCTAAGGGGAGGTGAAGAGCAGCCCACACACAACACAGGGCCAGGAGAAGGGTGAAACAAAGTGAGGAATAAGCCTCAATGCTAGATTTAATAGAGTGTCAAAAAACTCAGAAATCAAGATAAATGATATTTTAATGGACTATTTTTAAAAATCAGGAATGAAAAGAATCCATACTTCTCAAAATATCATAATTTTAAATGGAGACAGTATCAGTAATAACCAATTCCTCCTTTTACCTGAGGCTCTGATAAAACCCTGCACAGCTCTGTTACTTATTCTCCCCCCCCCCCTTTTTCTGAGTGGGGGAACCACACCACATGACTTGTGAAACCTTAGTTCCCTCACCAGGAATCAAACCTAGGCCTTTGGCAGTAAGAGTGTGGAGCCCCTAACCACTAGTGTGAAAATGTTAGCTGTTCAATCATGTCTGACTCTTGGCAACCCCATGGACAGTAACCCACTAGGTTGCTCTGTCCATGGAATTCTTCAGGCAAGAATACTGGAAGCCATTCCCTTCTCTAGGCCTCTTCCCAACCCAGGGATTGAACGTGGGTCTCTGGCCTTACAGGCATATCCTTTACCATCTGAGCCACCAGGGAAGCCTGTAACTGTTAGACCACCAGGGGATTCCCTTACTTATTCTGCTTTTATTCAATATGTTCACTGCACAATTTTACATTAGTTTAGATTTTTTAAAAATAGTACAATAAAATATTATTTACCTCAGTTACTGAGTTTTTTGGCACCCCTAAATTTTGTCCTTGAGGCAAGGACCTCCCTTGACTCACCCTAGTTCAAGCCATGGTAATGTATCAATGCCTGGCTTGTTTGCCCCACAGGAAGACGATGCTGAAGGGTCACCTAGCACCACAGTCCCTGTGGGCTCAGCTGAGACCTGTCTTGTGACTTCATCCCAGTCCAGTCCTGCTTCCCTCAATCCCATAACAGTGTTATGCTCAAGAGGACTGCTGCAGGCAAGGCTCTGAGTCTTTTTTCCTAAACTGTCCCAGAGGACAGGTGACAAGGGAAGCTCAGAGAGGCGGAGGGACTTGCCCAAGTGCTCAGAATTCCTAAGTGGTGGAGATAAGAACCCAGGTTAGTATAATTGAAAGCCAGTGCTCTTCATTGCAACATCCTATGGTTCTAGGCCAGGATTTGGGACAATAGTCAAGTAAGCCAAGGTCAAAGCCAGACACTAACAAGCCCCAATCACTCTTCTACTGAAATTCCTAATTATGGACTGGAAATCATGCTTTCTGATTTTCATGGAGTAAGCCTCTGATTGTCAGACCATGTGGCAGGCAGAAAAACCCACCCCCACCTTTCCAAGATACCAATATCCTACCCCAAAACTACGAATATGTTTGCTTACATGGCAGAAGGGACTTTGTAGATGTGGTCAAGTCAGGGATCTTGAGATGCGGAGATCATTGCATTTGCCGGTGGGCCCAACATAAACACAAGTGTTCTTATTGGGGCAAGAAGGAGGCAGGAAAGTCAGAAAGAGATGGGATGATAGAAGCAAATGTCAGTCATGTGGCCGTGGGTCAAAGAACTCATGCAGTCTCCAGAAGCTGGAAACATCAAGGAACAACTCACCTAGAGCCTCCCAGAAGAAAAACAGCTCTGCTACCACCTTGATTTTAAACCTTATATAGGACCTGTTTTAGACTTCTGACTTTACAGAAGTATAAGAAAATCAATGTGTATTGTTTCAAGCCCTCAGTTTGTGGTGATTTTTTACTACCGCAGTAGGAATCTAACAGACTCCTAAGGCACGGCTTTTGCCCTGACATCATGGCGTCACTCACATCACTCTAAGTTGTCACGGATCCCAAACAGAAATTAGACAGAACCACAAAGGAATCTGGTAACGTCTTCTCGGTTGTGTAACATTTTTTAAATTAAAAAAATAACTTGAATGTGTGGAAGGATTGATGATCTGTTCCGACTCCAGATGGTCCTGTTCTCCTGGTGACAGATGGGAGTCCAGGACAGGCAGCGCCCATCGATCCACATGAAAGGAGGGGAATGGCTGATGTAACAAGGCCAGCATAACACAAGAACTCTTCAAAGCACACTTTTTACTTTTCTGATTCTTAAGAGATCCCTTTTGGTTGAACTGTAGATATTCTTTCCTATTACAATTTTAGTTCAGAACCAACTGCTCTGTTTTTCTTCTTTCCTTGCTTTACTCACAGAGATGAGAGTTTAAGGTCCTCCTGCTATTTGAGCAAAAGTAGACATTTTGCTGTTCTTGTCATTGATTAGATTTGGTGTGAAGTGCCTTCAAGCTCTAACATGAAAATCTGAATACTAAAGAGATTTTCTTTTTTAGATTAGTTATATGAAAGAGGGCTTCTTTGGTGGCTCAGATGGTAAAGAAGCTGCTTGCAATTCAGGAGACCCAGGTTTGATCTCTGGGTCAGGAAGACCCCCTGGAGAAGAGAATGGCAACCCACTCTAGTATTCTTGCCTGAAAAATCCTGTGGGCAGAGGAGCCTGGCAGGCTACAGTCCACAGGGGTAACTGAGTCGGACACAACTGAGTGACTAACACTTTCACTTTCTTTCAGATTAAAGAGGACAAAATACTTTGGCTAGAAGCCAAAACAAGAGAATTTGGGGCATCAGGAAAATATCTTGAACAGTAACAGAAAAGAACAGGGCCTCACTCCAGGCAAGGAAGGGGTTCTAGGATGGGGACAGACAAGAAGAGAGAGGAAATCACCATGTATATATGAGTAGGGGTTGTTTTCATTCTTCAGTTGCTCAGTCCTGACCGACTCTTCGCAACTCCATGGACTGCCGCATGCCACGCTTCCCTGTCCTTCACCATTTCCCAGAGTTTGCTCAAACTCATATCCATTGAGTCGTGATGCCCAACCATCTCCTCCTCTATTGCCCCCTTCTCTCCTGTCCTCAATCTTTCCCAGCATCAGGGTCTTTTCTAGTGAGTTAGCTCTTCACATCAGGTGGCCAAAGTATTGGAGCTTCAGCGTCAGTCCTTCCAATGAATATTCAGGACTGATTTCCTTTAGGATTGACTGGTTTGTTCTCCTTGCAGTCCATGAGACTCTCAAAAGTCTTCTCCAGCTCCACAGTTCAAAAGCATCAATTCTTCAGCGCTCAGCTTTCTTTATAGTCCAACTCTCACATCTATACATGACTACTGGAAAACAATAGCTTTCTCTAGACAGACCTTTGTTGGCAAAGTGGTATTTCTGCTTTTTATTTTTATTATTATTATTTTTTTGTATTTCTACTTTTTAATACACTGTCTAGGTTTGTTATAGCTTTTCTTCCAAGGAGCAAGCATCTTTAAATTTCATGACTGCAGTCACTATCCACAGTGATTTTGGAGCCCAAGAAAATAAAATTTCTCACTGTTTCCATTGTTTCCCCATCTATTTGCCATTAAGTGATGGGACTGGATGCTGTGATCTTCTCTTTCTGAATGTTGAGTTTTAAGCCAGTTTTTTCACAGTTTTTAAGTTTCCACTCTCTTTCACTTTCATCAAGAGGCTGTTTAGTTCTTCTTCACTTTCTTCCATTAGGGTGGTATCATCTGCATATCTGAGGTTATTGATATTATTCCTGGCAGTCTTGAATCCAGCTTCTGCTTCATTCAGCCTGGCATTTCACATGATGTACTCTGCATAGAATTTAAATAAGCAGGGTGACAATATACAGCCTTGATGCACTCCTTCCCCAATTTTGAACCAGTCTGTTGCTTCTTGACCTGCATACAGGTTTCTCAGGAGGCAAGTAAGGTGGTCTGGTATTTCCATCTCTTTAAGGATTTTCCAGTTTGTTGTGATCCATACAATGGCATAGTCAATGAAGCATAAGTAGATGTTTTGGAACTCCCTTGCTTTTTCTATAATCCAACGGATGTTGGCAATTTGATCTTCGGTTCCTCTGTCTTTTCTAAATCCAGCTTATACATCAGGAATTTCTTGGTTCATGTATTGCTGAAGCCTTGCTTGAAGGATTTTGAACATAGCTTTCCTAGCCTGTGAATGAGTGCAAGTATCTGGTAGTTTAAACATTCTTTGGCATTGCCCTTTTTGGGGATTGGAATGAAAGCTGACCTTTTCTAGTTCTGTGGCTACTGCTGAGTTTTGTAAATGTGCTGATCTATTGAATGCAGCACTTTCACAGCATCATCTTTTAGGATTTGAAATAGCTCAGCTGGAATGCCATCACCTCCACTAGCTTTGTTTGTAGTAACGTATCCTAAGGACCACTTGACTTCACACTCCAGGATGTCTGGCTCTAGGTGACTGATCACATCATCATGATTATCTTAATGACCTTAATTTGGTCATTAAGACCTTTTTGTACAGTTCTGTGTATTCTTGCAACTTCTTCTTAACCTGTTTTTCTTCTGTTAGGTCCTTTCCGTTTCTGTCCTTTACTGAGCCCATCTTTGCATGAACTGTTCCCTTGGTATCTATAATTTTCTTGAAGAGATCTCTAGTCTTTCCCATTCTATTGTTTTCCTCTATTTCTTTGTTCACTTAAGAAGGCTTTATCTTTCCTTGCTATTCTTTGGAATTCTGCATTCAGATGGGTGAATCTTTGCGTTTCTCCTTGGCCTTTTCTCAGCTATTTGTAAGGCCTCCTGAAACAACCATTTTGCTTTTTTGTATTTTCTTGGGGATGGTTTTGATCACTGCCTCCTGTCCAGTGTTATGATCTTCCATCCATAGTTCTTCAGGTATTCTATCAGATCTACTCCCTTGAATCTATTTGTCACTTCCTTTGTATAATCATAAGGGATTTGATTTAGGTCATACCTGAATGGTCTAGTGGTTTTCCCTACTTTCTTCGATTTACGTCAGAATTTTGCAATAAGCAGTTCATGATCTGAGCCATAGTCAGCTCCCACTCTTGTTTTTGCTGACTGTATAGAGCTTCCCCATCTTTGGCAGCAAAGAATATAATCAATGTGATTTCAGTTTTGACCATCTGGTGATGTCCATGTGTAGAGTTATCTCTTGTGTTGTTGGCAGAGGGTATTTGCTATGATCAGTGCGTTCTCTTGGCAAAACTCTGTTATCCTTTGCCCTGATTCATTTTGTACTCCAAGGCCAAATTTGCTTGTTACTCCGGATATCTCTTGACTTCCTACCTTTGCATTCCCAGTACCCTATGATGAAAAGGACATCTTTTTTTGGTATTAGTTCTAGAAGTTCCTATAGGTCTTCATAGAACTGTTCAAATTCATCTTCAGCATTAGTGGTTGGTGTACAGACTTGGATTACTGTGATGCCGAATGTTTTGCTTGGAAACAAACTGAGATCATTCTCTCATTTTTGAGACTGCACCGAGTTCTGCATTTGGGACTGTTCTGTTGACTATGAGGGCTACTCCAATTTTTCTAAGGGATTCTTGCCCACAGTAGTATAATGGTCATCTGAATTAAATTCGCCCATTCTTGTGCATGTTAGTGCACTGATTCCTAAGATGTTCATGTTAACTCTTGCCAACTCCTGTTTGACCAATTCCACTTTACCTTGATTCGTGGACCTGACACTCCAGTTCCTCATGCAGTATCATTCTTTACACCATTGGATTTTACTTTCACCACCAGACACAACCACAGTTGGCTGTTGTTTCCACTTTGGCTCAGCCTCTTCATTCCTTGTGGTGCTATTTCTCCACTCTTCCCCAGTAGCATATTGGACCCCTACTGACCTAAAGGGCTCATCTTTCAGTGTCGTAGAGTGTTGCCTTTTCACACTGTTCATGGGGTTCTCAAGGCAAGAATGCTGAAGTGGTTTGCCACTCCCTTCTCCAGTGGACCGTGAGGGAAAGGGGGCAAGGGGAGGTGGATGGGACCTTGAGCAACCTTGCAATATTCTTGCCCAAGTGTGTGCTCGCAAGATATAGTTCTACTCATGGGAGCAGAGACATCACTGGGAAACCTTAGCTTTTATCCAAATGTGCATCTCCTGTCCCTGAGGGCTCACTTAGCTGTACTTGTTTTCTGCTTCTCCTGAAGTTTTCACTCCATCAGCTAACATCTTATTTGGGTCCTCCCTGAGAAAAGGAGTCCTATCCATTTCCTTAAATTTTGCTGTCTCTAACTTCTTCTCACCTCACAATGCCCCAGGACATATATAAGCTCAAGAGAAAGAAGGTGGTGGGGCAGGGGTGAGGGAGTCCTGGACTTAATGGGGGTAGCATGACAAGAAATCCTTCAGGCCTAAATGGAGCCAGCCTGATTGATTCCCCTTCCAGCATCTCCCTGTCTTTCCCATGAGCTGGGATAGTAGTTGATGACTTCCTTTTACCTGATAATAGTATCAGGTAATGTAAATGTAAGAGCCACCTTGCACAGAGGAAGGAATATAAAGGTCAGAAGTCTTGGTATACATCAGCATATTTGTAATTGCGTACTAATCAATCTGGAGAAGCAGGGGTCTTTCTGGCCTGGGCAGTTATCATGTTGCTGAGACTCTCAGCAGTACAGGCACCACTAATCTCCTCGTTAAAATGAAATAGTACAGCCCGGTACAGTATAAGTCCAGTAGAAAGAAAACAAGTGGAAGAATTATGGTTTTGAACAAGTAATTCATCACGTTGAAAATTATTTTGAGTTATTTTCTCCACTTTTTAAAACTAAAATTGTGCTATTTTGTATAGTTGATCATCTATGCTAGTGCCTGGGTAGCTTTTTTTTTTTTTTTAATATTAAGTACTGTGGAGTAAGGGGCACTATAGATCAGATGATGTGCTTGTTGAGGAGCCCATGGGGTTGTCTGCTCAGCAGTGTTCTGATCCATTGGGCACGGTGGGTGACCTGTTGCACTGGGTGGCCTCCCTCCTCACTGGAGTGGGGTGGGGGCTGGGTTAGGGGACTTATGCTTGAGTCTCTGCGTGTGGCTAAATCTGTAACATGGAGAGGAGCAGTGAAACGTCTGTGAGAGCTGAAGAAAATGTCTGTGTAGTGAGGGTTCAATTTGCCCGGTGCAGAATCGGTCTTCAGTGAGTACTGAAGTAGGTGAATACAGACACGGCCAAAGCAGCAGAGGTTGACAGTCCTGCCCACCTTTCAGTCCCTGGTTCCAGTTGCTTCCTGCTTCTTAGCTTCAGTGCTGACCTTAGTAAGCCTCATGTTCCTTGGAACTTTACCTTTAACTCAGGCCATCTTACGTTGGTTTCTATCTCTAGCAAACTGTGATTACTGTTAATAATGAGGAGCTTGGAATTAACTTTGAGATAAACATGAAAAAAGTCTATAGAATTTGTTCTCTTTATATATCTGTGTGTATTTACAAGTGTGTGTGCATGTCTGCATAGTGTCCTGTGTGCATGTATATAGGTATATCTGAAGGCAGTGGCACCCCACTCCAGCACTCCTGCCTGGAAAATCCCATGGATGGAGGAGCCTGGTAGGCTGCAGTCCATGGGGTCACTGAGGGTCAGACACAACTGAGCGACTTCACTTTCACTTTTCACTTTCATGCATTGGAGAAGGAAATGGCACCCCACTCCAATGTTCTTGCCTGGAGAATCCCAGGGATGGGGGAGCCTGGAGGGCTGCCGTCTGCGGGGTTGCACAGAATCGGACACGACTGAAGTGACTTAGCAGCATATGATTTAGGTAAATTCATCAGTGTCCCTGAGTTCTGTGCCTTATGTCCAGAATAAAGGAGTAAGACTAAGTGATTTGAATTGTTAACAGGTTATGTTTTCGAAGAATGATGTCAATAATTTGTTAATAAACCAACAGAAGATATTCTGTTGCCAGATAAGAGAGCCCAAGAATAGGCACTTTGATAGATCTTCTGGAAGTTTTTCTTTGGTGGTCACACATTATTTTAACTTTGCTCATGGAAGGCAATCTCCAGTCTGAGGAATACGGTGACTGAAGGTGCTGGAAACACCTGTTTGGGTAGAATAGCAAAATTTAACTGTAAAGCAGCAGCAAGACTTTTTACCCTAGAAACCTGGCCCTGGAGGCAAACTATGAGGAGTGCCATGTTAGTATGGGCAGAATGTTGGCGGGAATGCTGCACCAAATTGGAATGCCCACAGGGTGTATAACCAGGCGGTTGCTGCTAAGTCACTTCAGTCGTGTCCGACTCTGTGTGACCCCATAGACGGCAGCCCATCAGGCTCCCTCGTCCCTGGGATTCTCTAGGCAAGAACACTGGAGTGGGTTGCCAGTAGGCATTCCCAGTTTGGCTGCCTTCTTTTTGACTGGACCTTATTATCCATTGCACATCAAACAGACTGCTGGCTGAGGCCTAGGTGCTCAGTGATGACTGAATGCTGTGTTTGATAAGCTAAGCTCATAACACCTGCTATCAGTGTTTAAGCTCTTATCAATGCCAGGTACTTTACATGTGTTTTCTTATTTCATACTGTCAACAATTCTTTCATTCCCCTTTTAAGTGTTAGGAAATTGAGACTTAACGAATGAAAGAAACTTCCCCCAAATCACACTGATAAGTGGCAAAGGATGCAAAGTCAGGTTGTCCGACCTCAAAGCCTCAAATGCTCTACTGCCTCTCTTTTCTCAGCCATAATTGGAGGCAAGTGAGAATAGGACATTTGCTTTATACCTGATTTAACTCTCAGTTATAAAGACTTCCCAAAACAATATGGATCTGAATCATAATGTTCTGAATAGCATCAGTAGCCTAGAGAATAAGGTTATGCGTGTGCTCAGTTGCTAAGTCATGTCCAACTCTTTGCAGCCCCAGGGACTGTAGCCCACCTGGCTCCTCTGGCCATGGAATTTCCCAGGCAAGATTACTGCAGTGGGTTGCCATTTCCTTCTTCATGGTATCTTTCCAATCCAGGAATCGAACCCTCATTTCCTGCATTGGCAGGAGGATTCTTTACCACTGAGCCACCTAGGAAGTCCACAAAATAAGACTAGGAAATCATAAATGGTTCAAAAATTGTATGTCAGTGTTGTTACAATGTGGAAATGCTGGAGAAGGAAATGGCAACCCACTCCAGTGTTCTGTCCTGGAGAATCCCAGGGACGGGGGAGCCTGGTGGGCTGCCGTCTATGGGGTCCCATAGAGTCGGACATGACTGAAGCGACTTAGCAGCAGCAGCAGCAGCAACCTGCAAACAATGTGGAGATGCATGGATTTCTAGCTGTTATTTTCGCTATGTTATTTTCAGAGTGTCTGAAAAGTCAGCATATCTTCTATAGCACTCGTCTCAATGTGGCTCAGCTGTTCACATGGGCTTTCCTGGCGTGTGTTATTGTTCTCCTTTCTCCTATATGCCCTAAGGTAGGACACTTCTGTCACCCACTGAAGTTTACTTCTAAAAAGCTAATAGCTTTAGGGAATAGCAGAGGGGTTAGTTATTTTTTCAAGTTACTGTGGAGAAAAGCGAATAGAGGAGGTTCTTCCCAGATGTCTGATTTCTAGTCAACATGCTGCCTGAGTCCCTGGTTGAACACACTATAGCCATCCTGTGCCTAAAGGAGGAAAACACTCCCGCCTCACGTCGCTATGGTAACTGATGCTCAGCAGGCAGTTGCAGTTTCATTTAACATAACTGGCTTTTAGAACTTGAGGGGTAAGTATGCTTTCATGTAAGAGAAAGGGGACAAGTGATTTAATTAATGTGCTTCAATTTAACATAGGGATACAGGTCACTTTCACTGTTTGACCGTAGCATGTATGGCTCTGTTTTATATGTGTCAGATTTAAAACATCAAAAGGTGGAATATTTCTCTCATCATGTGTGAAGTGCACAAAGTGGGCTGAAAAGGAGACAGGGGTTGTGTTGGAGCCTTTGCAAAAGGTTTCTCACTTTATAAAACCATCTCGGCTTGAGAGTGTATAGGAGAATTGCTTCCTCTTCTCACATCCACAAAGGAGGCCTGAGAGATGGGTTGCTAGGCAACCCCACATGGAAGACTGGGGCGCTTTGAAATTAACATAGCTGACCTCCCCATCATCTCTGCAGCTCTGCTATTTGAAACTATTTTGTGAGGCCGTAGGACTCAAGAAAATAGATATAAAATGTAAATATAAAAATAAAGAATAGGGGAAATAAATCTGACTTTTTGAAGAAATGACCACAATTCACTCAATGAAAAAATGAAAAAAGGCAGCAGTTTGAAAAAGCAGGTTGAGGGGAAAATGGTGTTAGTTGCTATAAACCAGAAACCGGTATTTTAACAGTCTCAGAAGAAAATTTTCCTGTTTTTAGAGATGTCTATTACTGCCATGTAAACCATCACAGCAAAGGGTCTGAAAATACCTAAGGGCAAACAAAAAATAAATCCATTTATAGTCATATATATCTACTACATATTTTATTGAAAAAGAAAAATTAAAATACTTCATCTCTCAATCCTCAGCACATGATGTTTTGCTTAAGCTCCAGTCTCATATTCTTTTTCCTGCCAAGGCATCATTAATATGACACTGGTTGGTGTGGGAAGGTGTAGTATTTATTTTGCAAGTAGATGAATATTTGGAAGGAATCTGCAAAGCTGGTCTATGGAGCAGAGCATACCCTCCTGTCATCAATAAATTATTAAATTTAATTTTTAAAATACTTCATACCACTGGGAAATGCTTATGGTAACATTTTAAAATATGTTGTCAAATTTATAAACATTAAAACCAATCAAAATTGATGGTGCTAGGAAAAGTGGGGGGAAAATCCTGAATTCTTTTCAGTACATTTGTTTTTTGTGAGTCTTAGGGTGAAGCAATTCTGAAATTATTTCCTTGATTGAAGAAATGAACAAATATGATGAAGTTGTTGGGACTCAAGAGTCTCACCGTGGAAGAAAGGACATGCAAATGAAAATTTGGGGAACACAAAGAACCCTATGGTGATAAATAGGATTTAGAAGAGCTGGTATAATTTTGTGACTTCTAAAATGTTTCAGTATGTGTGTTTTACACCTGTATATGCACGTATATATGTATGTGCATATATATGTGCGTGTGTGCATACATACGCACATATATGTACCCACATGTATACATGCGTATGTTTTCTACTTGCTGAAAGGGTTTAGAAGCACTTCATCCAAAGTGGCAGTGAATACACTTTGCACTAAGATCTTGATTTCTAATACATTGCCCCACTCAAGGGAACCAGGGCTTCTTAGAGAAATGGCTGATTGCAGGCTGAGACAGGGTAATTAGAAGTTGAAGCTGGGATATTTTGTTGTTAGAAAGTAGGAAAGTTCTTTAAAAAAAAAAAAAAGGCAAATGATGTGGCTTCTATTGGCCAAATCTGAAACCATTTGAGCACCAAAATTAAAGGCATTAATTAATTATGAACCATTGAAAAAATGGGAACTCAAGAACACATGTGATAGTAAATAATAGATGAATTAAATATGTAAAAATTAATAAGGAATGGGCTCTTATAGTAAATGCTAAGGAATGATTGGAATATGTGGAGAAAGTAGTGATATTAGAATATCTTCATTTGTAATCATCATGGTGAATATAAGATCAAGCAGGAATCATACTAATCTAGGGG
Source organism: Ovis canadensis (assembly GCF_042477335.2). Classification (NCBI taxonomy): domain Eukaryota; kingdom Metazoa; phylum Chordata; class Mammalia; order Artiodactyla; family Bovidae; genus Ovis; species Ovis canadensis. Next base: position 149,085,066 of record NC_091246.1, on the reverse strand, counting down.
AAATTTTTGAAGGAGCAGAATATTTGTATGATCTGAAAATGTCTCCTCAAAAATTGGTTATTAGTTGCAAGGGAAAAAACAACTATATAGTACAAAAATGTGACTTGTGGAATCAAAATTAATGTCACCCAGTGAGAGCAGATGGACATGTATGTCTCCAGATGTGACACCTTGAGAGCATCACTTCATTTATACAATATTATGGCCAGAAATGCTCAATTCAGATTCAGGGAAATGCTCAATTCAGATTCAGGGAAATATCAGACACACACAAAACACAGGAACACTCATATTTAAAAGGGGGGGGGGCGGTCAGAGAACTGTATTTTCAAAAATGGCTGTTTTATAAAAGGCAGAAGGTGGCTGTGGAAATGCTCTGGATTAAACAAGACTAAAGACATGACATATAATAACCAATCCCAGAATGTAACTCACCTGGAGGGAAAAGATGCTGTAAGGGATTATTACTGGCTCAGCTGGCAGTAAAGAGTGGCAGATTAAAAGTTTTATATTTATCTTGAACTAACTGATGTTCATAACTGTACTGTGATTATATTGGAGAATATCCTTATTCTCAGGAAATACACAGTGATGTACCTAGGAGTACAGAGGCATGTATGATGTATGCAACTTACTCTCAAAATGTTCAGAAAAAAAAAATTTATGCATAGACGTGTACATGTGCATGTGCAGACATAGGCATAAAATTTGTATACACACAGAAATGACACAAATGAAGCAAATGAGGTAAAATATTAACAATATTTTAGTGTCTGGATAAATGGCATGTGGCTGCTCTTTGTACTTTTCTTATTCATGGAACTTCTTTAAGTTTGAAATGATTTCCAAATGAAAAGTCTAAAAAAAATCAAATTTTCTTTCTTTCTGCAGAAAAAACCCGATTTTTACTGGAACTAAAATAATGAATATTTACATTTTAAGAAATCTATGGCAACAGCAGTAACTTAATGCAAAAAGTTATTACACTTAAGCGACAGTAAAGTCACTTGTTTAGCACAGAGAAGTGACATTAGGATCTAGACACATCTCATTGGTCCCATTTCTTCCCCTAGCATCTATGTAGTCAGTGTTCCATCACTTTAACTTTGCTCTTGGGTGCTCTCAATATTCTGGACTTTTCCCAATCCCTGTATCCCCCTCCAACCATCCTTTGCAGCGTGTGACTTAAGTTAATGTGAAAAATTTGCCAATAGTTTTTCAAGGAAGTATATGTCAAGAGAGTTTTCATTCATTGACTAGAGTAACTTCAAGTATTTAACTTAAACTGCTTAAAAAGAACATTTATGTAACTGCTTAGCATTTTAGCACATTTTTTTCCTCCAGTGTTAAGCTTAGTGTATTTTTCAAAAAAGTTTGGTCTCTATCTGTGAAATAGGACCTATTACCCATTATAAGTGAGGACACTACTGCATACTTCTCAGCCCTGCTCTCAGTGTTTCAAGTGTCTTTTTTTGGGGGGGTGAGGGAAGCTTCTTACATCATTTACCAATAAAAAATAAAACTAGCCTGGCTTTGGAGCAAACAAATAGTAATTACTTTCTCAAAATATACTTGTTTCTTTAGAAACAGAGTTTCTTTTACATGGCCAAAAGAATTTTGTTTGAAGATAAAAATAACATACACACTATTTGAAAACAGCCTGGTTTAAAGACTGCCATAGAGTCTAAGGTTATACCACTCGGAAGGAAGACATTTAGAACCTGCTCATTACTCAGCTTTCCTCATTTATGGGATCAAATTGCTTTTATGGGCAGCATGCCAGATTCATTTATGTGCACTGCAAGGCAGATTGTAGAGTCAAGCATTTCTCTGGAAAACATCTGGTTCTTACGAGTATTAAAAGGTGGGTAACACTTTTTTTGCTCATAACTATGATTTACGATGTTACAGTAACCCCCCTCTAATCTGGCAGGCAAACTCCCAGCAACCACAAACAGGAACCTGGAAGTAAGTGAAAAATACTTCAGAGCCCAAGGGAAACAGAGGCCCCCAAATTCCATGCATAGGAAGGAATGGTACTGCCTCTAGGTCAAAGTCCATTTTAATTATTATACAACTGATGGAGCCAATTAGCATAAGGGCTCCTGGACCACCTTTATATATAATAACTCTTTCTACAGTGATTTTGTTCCTTTACTCCCTTTACTCCCTTTACAAAAATCACACATCCCTCTAAACTCTAATTCTTCTAAACCACCCCCTGGGCCCCTTTTCCGACTCAGGCTTCCTCCTCTTCTCTTATACTTTCAGTATCTACTTTCTCCCATAAGTATTCCAAGATACTCTAGTATAATAGCTCCTGTCTTAAAAAACAGAAAATAAAAATCTTTGCATAAACTTCTGTAGCCACCACTCTATTGCTCCCTTACCCTCAGCCATACAGCCACTTTTCTCTCCTGTCTGTAGTTCCTCCCCTTCCATACTTTGTTCAAATTAGGAAGGGGTTCTCTTCCTGCAAGGGCTGCGGTTGGAGGTGTGTGACCCAGAGTGTTAGCTTCTGCTCTGCTCCCCGGTCAGTTGGGTCACCCTGCCCAGGTCTCACACCACACAACCATTGTGGCCGTGTGATTTCGTTTATTTCCTCTGGCTTCACACTAATTATGTTTGGTAGGATCATCATTAAAACTGTTACTAGAGTCATGGGAAGTGCAGAAAGTGGGTTTTGCTGTCTTGTCTCTTTTTACTATTTAGTTTTGGCTGTGCTGGGTCTTCGTTGCTGCATGGACTTCTCTCGAGTTGTGGCAAGTGGGGACTGCTTTCTAGTTGCAGTGTGCAGGCTTCTCATGGCAGTGGGTTCTCGTTGCCGAGCACAGGTTCTAGGCACACAGACTTCAGCCACTGTGGCACGTGGTCTCAGCAGTTGCAGCTCCTGGGCTCTAGAGCACAGACTCAGTAGTTGTAGGGCACAGGCTTTGTTGCTCCAAGGCATGTGGAATCTTCCTGGATTAGGAATCGAACCTGTGTCTCCTGCCTTGGCAGGCAGATTCTTTACCACTGAGCCACCAGGGAAGCCCTCTCATTTATTTTCCCCTGTGGTTGCAGGAGTGTGCTCTTCACTCATTTTGATGGGGTACTCACATCTCCCTTAGTAACTCCTGGGCTCTCCTGTTATCAGCGCTGCTATCAGCACTCTCCTATTTCCATTTTCTAGCAGAGTATTTTTCTAACTTCTTGAATCTTCTTTGAAACTGAAATAAGCCAGATTACGTTTTGTTCAAACCATTAGTAGTAAAGTGTGGGTGTTAAGAGCTGAAAGAATGTCGGTGTCAGCTTTTGTTTAGTTTTTTTCTTTGAGAAAGCTATCCTTTTTTTAAAGGAAAAAAAAAATCCTTTTTGGCAGGGGGTATGTTCATTGCTTCCCTGGTAGCTCATAGGTTAAAGCGTCTGCCTGCAATGTGGGAGATCTGGGTTCGATCCCTGGGTTGGGAAGATCCACTGGAGAAGGCAATGGCACCCCACTCCAGTATTCTTGCCTGGAGAATCCCATGGATGGAGGAGCCTGGTGGGCTACAGTCCACGGGGTTGCAAAGAGTCGGACACGACTGAGCGACTTCATTTTCACTTTCATGTGTTCATTGCAGTTAACTTCAAAAATGGCACATTTCCCATCACTATTTCATCACGCAGATAGAACTACCATTAAAAACTGCATTAGTTTCATTAGTTGTGTGTTGTCTATGTGTATACATATGTATCTATGTATACATCTATTTGGGCTTCCCTGGTAGCTCAGCTGGTAAAGAATCTGCCTGCAATACAGGAAACCCTGGTTTGATTCCTGGGTCGGGAAGATTCTCTAGAGAAGGGAACGGCCACCCACCCCGGTATTCTGCAGACTACTGGAGAATTCCAGTGCATGGAGTTGCAGAGAGCTGGGCATGACTGAGTGACTTTCACTTCACCATACATCTACTTATTATTATTAAGCTAATTTTATATGAAGTCATGTTTCCTGAATTTTCACTTATTATTTGTAAGATACCCAGCAGTTAAAAATCTTTGAAAAAAGTTTTAAAACATGAATAGTTAAAAAAAAAAGAAAATCTTTGAAAATGGCTTTTGATGACCACATTATCAGGTAAACTAATATATTCAACCACTTCAACTATGTTGAATGTTTTGACGATAATCATAAAACCTAAACATTTTGCTTTTATCAGTTTTTAAACCAAAAAACCTTGAGAAAATTTCTGTCTCTTATGATGTATGTCTCTAAGTGAGATTTCTTGGTCAAAAGGATGAAACCTTAATTCATGGTGCCAAATTGCCCTTCAGAAAGGGTGCATGACACTTCTACCAACAGAGGATGAATGTGCTGTTCTTCTTGCACTGTTGCCAATCTTTCACTAAAAACAAACAAAAAAAAATAGCATTTTCTACTTTATCAGCACTAGCACAGGTTACATGATCCTGTTAAAAGGCTCTTCAGTTATCACCAGACCCAAACTAGGAGGTTTCCTCTCAGTTTTAACTGGTCTTTTGGTTTCCATAGTGATTCTATTATCTGCTGCTAAGCTGCTGCCAAGTCGCTTCAGTCCTGTCTGACTCTGTGCGACCCCATAGACGGGGGCCCACTGTGTCTGGGATTCTCCAGGCAAGAACACTGGAGTGGGTTGCCATTTCCTTCTCCAATGCATGAAAGTGAAAAGTGAAAGTGAAGTTGCTCAGTTGTGCCTGACTCTTAGCGACCCCATGGACTGCAGCCTACCAGGCTCCTCTGTCCATGGGATTTTCCAGGCAGGAGTACTGGAGTGGGGTGCCATTGCCTTCTCTGTTCTATCATCTACCCTAGTGCAAAGTTTAACCTAGCTTCCTCAGCTGTCCATGCATAAAACCCTTCTTTCCAGAATTGCTCTAGGTTCTTGCCTTCTGGAAAAGAAAGCTATTTCCTTCTGGGATCCAGTTCTTCATACTAGTTGACCTGAGGTCAAAGGACATTGAACTTACAACTGCTTCCTTATTATGAGGGTGGTGGCACTCAAACCCCAGATTCACACAAAATTCTTTCATTCATGCTGCGTCCTTGTCCATCTTACGCATGGACCCTAAACTCTCATTGAACATGCTATGGGAACTGATTCCTTCAAGCAGCAATTCCGTTCGAGTCCCAGCTTTCCTGGATGTGTGATCGCGGGCATGTGCACAAGAAAAACATCAGAGGTTAGCAAGTGCTAAATAGAGGGTTTAAATACGGTGGTGGAGTACAGACTGACATGGTGGCTACTTTATAGAGTGTCGGTGGACACGGACAGGGCCTCTGAGCAGGTGATTAATAAACTGATAACTGAGTGAGAGAGGAAGCCTAGAGAGGGAGGCTTGGAGACAGTGAGTTGGGGATGAGGGAGAGGAGAGCAGGGAGAGAATTCCAGTAGAGGAGGGAGGGGTAAGTCTGTTCAAGAATTAGATGAAGTGAGATTTATACATGTGGAGTGCAACATAATTTCCAGTTGGGGTTGGAAGAGAGAGAGAGGAGGCCAGAAGGGAAGGGGAGGCCACGCAGGAGAATTCCTGGCTCCTGAGGGCCTGTGCTTCCGAGGGCCTGACAGCTCCTGTCAGTTTCACCTTTGTCCTTGTTGTCTCTTTCCTCCTGTGAAGGGTCTTCTCAGTTGCAACTACTACTTGACCCTGTTCAGTTTATAATAATAGAGCTGCTTATAGGTTTTATGTAAGCTCTCTCATTTAATTCTTAACAACAACCTGAGGAAGGTTATTATCCTGATATGCTTTTTTATGGATGAGAAAACCGAGGCTCCGAGAGCCTATGTAACTCGAGAAAGGTGAGTCATCTAGTAAGGAGCAGAGTCGAGCGTTAAACCCAGGACAGTCTGACTTCAGGTCCATACTCCTCGCCACTGCACTATGCTGCTCCTCGCTCAGGCTTCTCTTTAGCAGTTTCCACATCTGTAAGAACGTTCATTCCACTGAGGTCTTGATCCTCATTACCTAGCCATCTCTGTGATAGAACACTCAGTTTCATCTGCTAGCCAGATGCAGATATGAGAATGTTTCTTACAGACACAGTCTCTCTTAGTTATGGAAAGCATCTCAATTTACGAAAGGCTGGTGCGAAATCCAGGTTCTGACAAATTTTCTGTGAGCCTGGGCAAATTTTAGATTGAGCTTCATCTCATTATCTGAAAAATATTATTTCTCTAGAGAGTTTATTGAGAAATAAAAGACATACTTTAAAGAAAGTTCCTAGGATAGTATCTAACAAATGGCAGAATAAGTGGCTGCTTAAGAAACAAAAACAAACTCCTCATTTTATAGATAGGAAAACAGATTTGGAAATGTCTTGCTGGGAGAACAGATGTTCTGCTTTCTCCATCCAATTTCCATGTTTCTAGCATTCCACAATGCAGGCTCACTGGAACTGCTAAGGGTATTCTGTTGTATTATGTCCTTAACAATGTCCATTCAGGTTGAAAGTTTTTTCCCCCTAAATTACAGAGAAAGATAATGTGTCACAGTGCCAGATTTGTAAAAGAGAGATGATGATATCTGTATCATAGGACTGTGAGGACAAAATGTAATAAGAGCTGGAAGTGTTTCAACAGACATGAAACATTTCATAAATTCTCTAATTGTGAAACATTTCCATGAAACACCATAACTAAACATGATTAGAAATCTCAGAATACATAATTGGGATTATAAGGACTCTGGAAAATTAGAGAAGTGATTTGAAATAAGAATGTAACTCAAAAGAGATAAACATGAAGTACTTTAGGAAAAGGAAGAGACTTTCAAAAACTGTTTATTGAAAATGCAGTTAAAATGGAAGACTGTGTTTACTGTATTTTTAAAACCAACTGAAAAAAAGATGTAGATACACTGAAAATGATGCTAAGAATTGAGTTTATGAAGATCAGGTTTATGCTGTGCTCAGATGCTCAGTTGTGTGACCCTACTGGACTGTAGCCCACCAGGTTCCTTTGTCCTTAGGCTTGTCTAGGCTAGAATACCGGAGTGGGCTGCCATTCCCTTGTCCAGGGTTATCTTCCCGACCCGGAGATCGAGCCCGCATCTCTTGAGTCTCCTGCATTGTCAGGCAGGTTCTTTACCACTAGTGCCAGCTGGGAAAGTTAAGTTCAATTCAGTGTAAAGAGTAAGTGACTCTCCCAGGCTGGGGGCAGGAATGCTAGGGATAGTGGGGTATGTGGTTGCTTTTTACATGGCGTGCTTCGTGAGTCCCTGCTGACTGAAAATATTCTCGACCAGGTGCCACAGTGTCTAAAGTTACACTGAAAGACCTTGTCTTTGGGCTAAGGTTAAATATTGTTATAAAGGTCCACCTATTTAATTTCAGGTACTGGTTATTTCTTAAAGGAACCTCACTGGCATTAAAAGCAGGAAGAATCAATTCAACAAAGAAGAGAAACTCACAAACACTCTTTATACTTTTCCAAAAGATTCTTCTAAGAAAGTCAGTTTCTGTAATACTATGCGTTAACATGGGTAGTTTACCCTGAATTTGCAAAACTCACCATGTTTTTTGAGTTAATAAATTTCACAAAATGTTTATTAAAAATGTTTTCTTTTTTATAAATATTTTCATGGAAACTTACTCAAACCTTTGAAATAACAGAGAATATCACAAAAATGTTTAACAGAGACCAATAGTATTTTAAACATATTTCCTGAAAGAAACAATATCCCTTAGAAAAGATATAGGGTACTTACCTATCTGGATTTTAACAAAATAATCTTTATAGAAATGGGTTATAATCTTTACCACAGAAACACCAAATCTGCACCTAATCAGGAGAGATACTTAAATAAACCAGCTCTCATTCACTTTCTCCATCGGAAGACATCCACTTAACACAGTGTTTCTCTTTATATGCAACAGCAGCCTCTGCTGGAGAAAGTATGCTTTCTAATACAAAGTATTAGCTTAAACCTATTTGGTACTGGAAGAACTCAGATTCTTTCCATTTCTTGCTTTGAAAAGTTAAAATAATTTTCAAGGTCTTAAAGATGTGCGAGCCTTATCAAGTATATCCTTTCTGATTTTGGGGTAAGTTGGATGTGCTTCAAGAACCTGCAAACACAAACAAAATAAAACAAAAACTTAACTTAAAATTCGTTATCAAGAACTGGGGAGCCACAAAACTTACTAGCAATGGCATTACAGTTGGGATTACATTATAATAATATTGCAAATACAACAACGCTTTTTAAAGGTGACATCTGAGATGTGACATGATACATGATACTTATTTCTATTAGCAGTAATTAGGTGAAAATGGTAAAAATGTACCACTACATGTGGAAAATACAACAAATATAATTATTTCCTTAAATAGATCAGTTATACAAAACAATTATGATCAATGATTTAAGATACTTTTAAAAATTTAGCTATTTATGCATGATATTTAACAAATCTTTAGAGATATTTTTACCCAAGAGTACACATCAGATTTACCTGGAGTGATTTTGAAACATACAAATTTCCAGGTCTACTGAGATGAAGAGTAGAGTGATAGTCATAAAGAAAGAAAAATCAAAACTCCACAAATTACTCTAATATATAACCTTAGCCTTAATGTGAAATGTTGCCTTACATAGAGACTCAGTAATCAATAGCAATCACTGGAGTCGAGTATTCACTATAATGATGCTGACACAGTTATCTGGGATAAGGTACACTACATAATTCTCTGCTAAGGTGCTTTTCTTGGAGCTCCCAACAATATTTAGTACAATGCCTTGTATGAAATATCAATGGGACAATGTATATATAAAGAAATTGCAAATTCTGAAACTGCAACTCAAAAATTTGTCATTTAGCAAGGGATCATTTAGTCAGAAATCAGTCGCTCAATCATGTCTGCTGCTTTGCAACCCCATGGACTACAGCCTGCCAGGTTTCTCTGTCCATAGAATTGTCCAAGCAATAAAATTGGAGTGGGTAATCATTCCCTTCTCCAGCGGATCTTCCCAACTCAGGGATCGAACTCCGGTCTCCTGCATTGCAGGCAGAGTCTTTACTGTCTGAGCCATCAGGGAAGTCCAGAAATCTATTACAGAAGTGTAACTGAATGACTTTTAAATGACAGAAACACCTCTTTAATTTATAAATCTGATTCCTCTAATAACCAGACTTGGACACAAATATCAGAACTTCTATTCAGAACAATGACCTGGAGAATCTATAATACTCTTCAGATATTTTCTGACTTAAGGATTAAATTTGTTTAACATGCTTCTTGTTTAGCTTCCTTCTTTAAATTGGCAAACCTTATTTGAGTCCTAGTTAAAAACATGTTTTTGATTTAAGTAAACTTTATTTTCTAAACTTTGAAAACCGGTAATTTCTTCCAGATGTATCTGAGGAGGCACTGAACCAAAATAGTACATCCTCTATCTCTATTCATGTACAACTTGATATTAAACAAAAGTAGGAAATAGCACATCTGAAAAATTTTAAGAAATATAAATTTAAGTGTTACCTGGTGACATACGTCAATTGCATCCACGTATCTTTTTGCTTTTAAGTAATTAAATGCCAGTTTGTATCCTGTAAAGACAAAACCCCCAGCAATGATATAGTATTATTTATTTATAGAGCACACTGTTAGTAATACCTTTCTTGGCTTCCTCCTTTGTTTGTTTATGCTAGTCTTAGAGAACTCTTAGTGGAGGGTGATGACTGTACCATGATAGGAACGGTAAGATAACAGAAGGTGGAGTGATCCAAAAGGAGAACAGGTATCAAAGAAAACAGAATTGGAACAGGGACCACCGTTGGGCTAGAAGATGGCCGGCCATCCCACAGATAGGGTTTTGCAACTTACAGAAAAGTCCCATTTGTTTCAGATTACAGTAAAAACTGATCATAGAGCAGTAATAGCTGATAACACAGCTATCCCTTTACACAGTACTGATGTACTTAACACATCAGGCAAACTGGTTCCTGAGATTTACATTCTGTTAGGAAAGAACGAACGGTATTTAAGTCATTATGGAAGTACGTGAATGATTTCAAAACTGAAACAAATGCTATGAAATAAAGGCACAGGCCAAGAGCACTGTAACGAAATCTGGGGTGGGTGTCAGGTAATGTGTGAAACCTGAAGGAAGAGGCATAATGTCGGCCAAGCGGGTGGGAAGAAAGAATTCTGTTCGGCAAAGAGAACTGCACGGGGAGAGGCCAATGGTGGAGGGAGACCCAGCAGGCAAAGGGAGCTGGAGGGCAGGGGGCAGAGGGGGGTGCAGCGGTGGGGGGAGGGGCAGAGGGCGGCGCAGCAGGGGGGCAGAGGGCGGCGCAGCAGGGGGGGGCAGAGGGCGGCGCAGCGGGATGGGGGGGCAGAGGGCCACACAGCAGGGGGGCGCAGAGGGCGGCACAGCGGGGGTGGGGCAGAGGGCGGCGCAGCGGGGTAGGCAGAGGGCGGCACAGCAGTGGGGGGGGCAGAGGGCGGCGCAGCAGGGGGGCAGAGGGCGGCGCAGCAGGGGGGCAGAGGGCGGCGCAGCAGGGGGGCAGAGGGCGGTACAGCGGTGGGGGGACAGAGGGCGGCACAGCAGGGAGGGGCAGAGGGCGGCACAGCAGGGGGGGGCAGAGGGCGGTACAGCGGTGGGGGGGCAGAGGGCGGTACAGCGGTGGGGGGGGGGCAGAGGGCGGCGCAGCGGGGGGGGGCAGAGAGCGGCACAGCAGTGGGGGGCAGAGGGTGGCGCAGCAGTGGGGGGCAGAGGGCGGCGCAGCGGGGGGGCAGAGGGCGGCGGCAGCAGGGGGTGAGTCAGAAGGCAGACAGTTAGTCATTGGACGGCCACGTCAGCCACATGTGATGGCAAAATGGCACACTGCAAGGATTATTTATTTAAAATTTTTAGTTACTATTTTTGGCTGTACTGGGTCTTACTGTGCACGTGCTTTCTCTAGTAATGGCAATGAGAGGGCTTTCTCCAGGTGTGATGAGCAGGAGCTACTCTTTCAGTGCGGTGTGCGGGCTTCTCCCTGCGGTGGTTTCTCTTGTTGTGGAGTACAGGTTCTAGGTGCGCAGGCTCAGAGGTTGTGGCGCATGGCCCCAGAGCATGTGGAATATCCCCAGACCAGGGATTGAACCTATGTGCCCTGCATTGGCAGGCAGATTCTTAAACAGTTGGACCACCATGGAAGTCCAAATACTGACATTTTTGAAGAAAGTTTTAATACATTCTTAAATAACTGTTGTTCTATAATAAGAATGCTAATTTCATCTCCTTAGTTCCTTTAGTAGTAAGCAAACTAAGGAGATGAAAAAGTAGATTCAATAAATAAAATATAACACAATGTAAAATAATATGCAACTAATAATATATTTTGCTTTACCACTTAAAAATATGAAAAGGAAATTTGAATGCTGCTCTTGGACTTTAATCAAAGGACCCTTGAAGAAAATTTTTAGAATTTCAAAACAATGTTTTAAAAGAATTATTGGCTTAATGCAATCATGGTAGGAAGAAGGAAGGAATAGAAATTATCTAAAATTCACAGTATTCAATTCACACACACAGACACAATTAGAAATGTCCAAGATGGAAACAGTATCAGAGAGGTAAACTTGATATCATTAGAAAGGAATTATAAAACAGAATAATAAATAGTTTGTGACATTTAAAAAGGACAACAAAGATGTCATGCCAAATATGGAAACTAGAGCCCAAAAAACCTGGACATAACTTTTGGTTTCCGGCTTCCTGACTAGGAAGACGTTTGAGACCTTAGGCAAGTTACCGTTGGCTGTCAATTTCAAGTTTCTGCATCCAAAAATGGGGACAGTAACCCTGCTATCTCTTATTGTAAATTTAAAGATCAAATGAAACACTTGCGAAATGCTTTAAAAGAATTTCAGAGTACCACACAAATACTAATTTTTTTCAACTGTGTAAACACTAAATTAGAAGCACAAAGTTGTCATATTGAAACAAACTTGATAGATCATTTCCTTCAAAAAAAAACTTTAGAGAAGAAATGAAGAGCTACACACGGCAAAGAACATGGGCACCGCAGTTTCATTACACCTGTCAGGCTCCTAAGAATTCAACCCTTTGTGTAATCAGGAAAAAAAAAAAAAAGGGGGGGAGAAAGCCTGAGCTCGTGAAAGCAAGAAAACAAAACACACACAGTGTGAACAGCCCAGCGACTGCCACATAACCTGGGAAGGACTGTGGCGAGAGAAGCACGACTCTCAGCTCTGGCGTCTGTCACAGCGACAGTGCTCAAGCTTGAACTCTATGAAAAGAACACAACTATGACTTAGGGTTTCCTGACAAATGAAAAAAATGCATCATGAACTTGGCCAGAAAGGCTGGGAGTACTGGATGCAAGGATAATCTTCAAAAAAGAAACTGTAAGAATTAACTGAGAGCCTCAGAGAAGTGTCTTTAAAGAGAGGCCAGAGGAGCTAATAAAGTCACCTATAAAGTTCAAAGAATACAATGAAAGAACGAGTGACCTGGAATCTATTTGCTGGTCTTTGAAGGAACAGAATATTTAACTAAACTTCTAATTGCATTCCTTCTGGGGAATAAAGCATCAGAATTACATATATTTTAAAGATTTTAAGGAATTTTCATATTATAAGCTGACTTTATTTGTAACATGAACAAAACCCGAGAAGGAAAAATACTATCTTCAAATTAGTTTCTGTGCTCTGAGCAAGTCTAGTAAAGTAACAGACCTGAGAAAAAGTAGGGGAACTCCTGAACTGACAACAGTAAGTTTAAAGATGACCTATCTGACTGTAGATTAAATATGAGTCATTATCCTGACACCAATGCTAAAAAGACAAGATGTCATCTTGAGTTGAATTATCAACCACTGAATGCCTCATAAAAAAAAAAAGCTTCATTATGCATACAATTTGTTCTTAAATCACACTTAACAATTTTTTCATTTCTAGTGAAACAGATCAGGAGGGACATGGACAAATACGGCCTTTTCCAAACGTATTTGGCCATGAAATCTAATCTCTTCATGGTCAACTCTTTTTTCTAAAGAAGTAACTATCAGTATCTCACCCAGTATTCCAAAGCAAGTTTGGGAAATACTATTTGAGAGTTTCCAGGAGACAGCAAGGAGGGTGAAAGACTTGAAAGCAAGTCTTGGGAAGAATGAAGAAGCGCCTGAGAACAGTCTGGAGAGAAACTGAGGAGAGACGTGACAGAGTTTGCAGTTTGAGGGCCACTATGTGTAAGTGGGGGAGAACTCTGTGGGTTGCTCCAGAGAACAGACAGGGCAGTGTCAATGAAGCTGATTCCAGCTCAACACAAAGAGAAGCCTGAGGGGAGCTCCCTCACAACATGGCTGTCAGTGGTCACTAAGAATATTCCAGGTGCCGCCCATCTGTTAGGGACCTTGGCGACTAGCCTTCCTCAAACCAACAGTCTACCCCTGGGACAGGATGATGTTTCCAGATGCTCAGGGCAAAAAAAAAAAGTTCCATAGTCAACTTATCGTGGGAAACATGTTCTCTACGTGATATCCACCACAATGCATATTAGGGCTTAGAGTCTTTGAGAAGTTTTGCAGTAAAGCAACCAGCAGAACTTGATTTAATGCAATGTTTTTCTCACTTCTTTCACAATGAACACTTTCTCCCACAGTATTACATTTTTCAATTAGAAGGTGAAGGGAGAAAAAGGGGCAGAATTAGACTAGATGTCCTCTAAGGCAACTGAGGTCGAGTTTGAATCTCAGCAAACTATACCTAGTAAATTAGCAGCTAATAATCTATTAGGAATGTAAAATTTATTTCTCAGGAATGACAAAGGATGTTGGCTGTTAATGTATATTTTGTCCTTAACAAGAAAATCAAATTCATTTAAATGAAGGCTTACACATAAAACCCACATTTCCGGTGAAAACCTACTGTTCAGATGTTAAACTCACCTACTGCTGGGTTTGTCTGGTTGCCATGTTTCCATGCCATCTCATAGTTTAAGGCAGCGTCCATATATGCTTGCTCTTTCTCCATAATGTAGCCCATATATTCATAAGCTTTGCAGCATGACTACAAATAAATACAAGATGTATCAATAGATTAAGCTTGATACCACTAAGATTTTATGGAGTGCTTATGACTATAGAGGTCAATCATATTAACTTATTTAAATGGCCCATAAAACTGTGGTTTTCAATCTTGGCTATGCAATCACATCATCTGTGGGACTTAAAAAGATTCTGATGCCAAGCCCCTATCCCAAATCTACAGAATCAGGATTTTTGGGTGAGAGGGAAGGGCATGTTTTATACATATACTTAACACTTTTTCTTACAAATAATTTTAACAGATATAGAAATGACAGTATAGTGGACCCCATGAATCCATTTCTTTAACAATTAACGCCTAATACTGTCTCACTTCTACCCCATATTTGTCCCTCTGTATTGTCAGATAAAAAATCCTCAGATACTATATCATTGCATTCATAAATATTTTAGTATATCTATTTAAAATAAGGACTTTCTTTAGTCATAACCACAAATTATACCTAAAATATAACAACTCCTTGACATTACCAAATATATAGTCACTATTCAAATTTCAAATAGCCTTAACATAATTTTTTATTTGCTTGTCAGGATGAGGATCTAAATAAGGCCCACACACTATAACTGATTTGAAATGTCCCTAAGCTTCCTTTTGATCTAGAGGTTTCCTCTCTCTCTCTCTCTCTCTCTCCTTGCAATTAAATGTAGGAAAAATATGAATGTTTATCCTAGAGTTTCTCACAGCCCAGATTTAGTTGAGTGCATCCTTGTGGTAGTTATATAATACATTCCTATGTCATTGATATTTCCTGGAAATTGTATTAGATCTAGAGGTTTGGATCTGATTTTGATTTGAGGGAAAGAGATGAAGCTGCTTACTTCATAGATCGCTGCTCTGCCAAGCCACATTGCTCCTCAGGAAAAAGCAAAAATGCACAATGCTGTATACATGTTTTTAGGTATCTTATAATTGCTATTTTTTCCCCAGAATGTTAAGTTAAAAAAATTTGAAAAACAGGAAAGTATATTAAAACTCATATGTTGTTTGTTATTTTAATGTTATTTTTCTATTTACTGTAATTTTACTTTCCTTTAATTCAAGAAGATACACCAATAATATTTCCATGAAAACTATTAACCATTAAAAAATATAAACATGGGATCAGGGTACATACACATTTACCCTTTTGCTTAAGGCTTCAATAGAGCTCAGCATAGCACTGTAAGATCCTGTTTCACATTTTGATACTTTTTTTTTTAATTTAAAAAATATTGCATTAAATATCATTCATCTTGATTACTATGATGCACTGAGTGTTTATGTCCCCCTAAATTTATATGCTGAAATCCTAACATCCAATGTGATGGTATTAGGAAGTGAGGCTTTGGGGAGGGTAATTTGGGTGGAGCCCTCCTGAATGGAATTAGTGCCCTTATAAAAGGGAGCAGAGAGAGAGCTCTCCTACTCTTTTTTTCTGCCCTGTGAAGACACAATGAGAACTCAGCAGTTGGCAACAGGGAAGTGGGCCATCACCAGAACCTAATCATGCTGGCATCCTGATCGAAGACTTCAGCATCTATTAACAAAACTGTGAGAATAAACTTGTGTTGTTTATAAGCCACCCAGTCTCTGATACTTTGTTACAGCAGGATCACTTAAGATAATTACATTAAGTGTCCCTTTAAAGTTTGGACCCAGAGTGAGTGTTTCACTTGTCTCACCCCCAGTCTGACTGTCTGATAGTGTGTTCTTCATTCAGGAGCACATAATGTCTTGTGATGTTATACCCATTCATTAATTCATAATGGTTGGAAAATAGGGACATTCTATCATTCTTTCCTCATTTCTTCATTAGCTGGACAACATCTATAATGAGAAACATCTCCTTTTCCATCATTTCATTTCCCAGCAGTCTTATTCACACAGAAAAGGCAGGAGAGATACTTCTTTCCCTTTACTTGTCAGCTTTAGAAATAACAGTTTATTAGCATATTTCAGTGGTGACCAATTAGGTTTTTCTTTTTTATATCTTTGTAAACTCATGGATTTAAACATATTTGGTGTGTTATTCAATGCAGTCATTATTGATGCCTGAAGTGTCTTAACTTTGGCTAGTGGGAGTGTCCTCAAGTTGGCTCTGGAGTCCCTGAAATGACTCCAATCATCTCTGATAGCTTCCTTGCCATCTGGTATGACAGGATGGTCTAGTTGCATCTTGTACATTTCCTGCCCCAGATCTGGATGCTCTCCATTTTTAAAGTATATAACTCAAAGTTTCTAAGCTCCAGTTCCTGAATCTCATGCTTCCCATATGAACATGCTTAAATAACCATCATATTTAACCTCCAAACCAGCCATCATGTTCAACCATGCAATGTACTGCTGTCTGAGTTCTGGCAAATTGAAATTCTATCTGTATCGAAACCTTAATTCCGTGAAATCTCATTTACAGAGGTCAGTTATTTGGCGCTTAAGATTTTTTAAAGTCTGTTAATAAGTATTGTGGCCAATTAATAAGTATTAAGGCCAATGCAACTTAAATCACATGTACAAACCATAAGTTGATAAATGTCTTAATACTTTCAGTTTTTCAAGTCCCTAAAAGAGTAACTTAATAGTATTAGGTGATCATGACTTCTCTTTAAAAAACAAATAATCCACTTCGAATTCTAACTGGCTCAAAGAGAATAAAACATAGATTTAATGTGATTAAGATTTTGAAGTAACTGATAAGAATCCATAAAGATAAATACCCTTAAGTTTCTAAATTGAGCACAATTATTTCTCAGTAAATAGGAACATTCTTAACTTTAAAAAAGGTCATAAAAAGACATCCTTTTGGGGGCTATTAAACACCAAAATGCACTGTTAGTAAACAGCCTTAAATTCTAAAGACTTCAAGATTTTTAATTTTATACCTCACGATAAGGACATTTTATTAAATCAAATTAAATGCTGAAAAGACTTCCCCCCATAAAATACATTATGCAGAGTGTCTTCTAATAATGTGAAAACAACATGCAGCTGCAGTAAATTCATCAGGAGCATTTAATAGGAGGGACAGACGTCCGCAATTAATGTTCTTCTGCGATTTGCATTTAGTTCTGGGATGAGATGGGTAATCACAGGCAGATGCTTGACATTCCAAAACACTTTTGGTAAGCAGGGCAAACCACAGCTGAAACTTGAAACTGCATACATCTTTATTTTATTTTCAAGGGCAAATAGCTTTTTTTTATTATTAATGCTTATATCCTGATTGTGGTAGAAATAAACATTTAATTTTCCAAAAACACAGAGAAATCCCTAGAAATGGACCAGTACTCTCTAAAGCCCATTACAGAATGTTTATACAACCAAGGCTAACAATCACTCTTTCCTCCTCAGTCTCCTCCCCCGTGGGCTTCCCTGGTAGCTCAGCTGGTAAAATGCCTACAACGCAGGAGACTCTGGTTTGATTCCTGGGTCGGGAAGATCCCCTGGAGAAGGGACAAGCTACCCACTCTAGTATTCTTGGGCTTCCCTGGTGGCTCAGTCAGTAAAGAATCTGCCTGCAACGCAGGAGACTTGGGTTTGATCCCTGGGTTGGGAAGATCCTCTGGAGGGCATGGTATCCCACTCCAGTATTCTTGCCTGGAGATCCCCATGGACAAAGGAGCCTGGACGGCTACAGACCACAGGATCGCAAAGAGTTGAACACAACTAAGCACAGCACCTACCCTGTTATGCCGCAGGCACCGTTTTATCAGTTCCTCGGCCATGTCGTATTTTGCTGACTGAATATAAATATCAGCAAGCAGCAGCCAACTCCTCTCAAAGTCCTCAGCATCAATAGGATTCCAGTTCATTTTCGCAATCCGCTTCAGCTGATTTCGGGCCCGGGGAGTTTGTTTCAAGATCATATGAGCTGTTGCCATTCCCAAAAGTGCTGGAACATGATCCTTCTGTAACAAAACAGACATTCAGACCCCTAGATACAAACATAAAATGGCTCATGTTTCAAAGAGAAACACATGGAAAGTAGCAAGTGCCACATAACATACGGACTGGCCTGTGGATTCTGTCTCTGGCTTCACTTAAATACTGTGATATGGTCATTATTTAGCACATCAACTAACCTCAAGCTACCAGGAAGAACCATCTGGTCAAGGGAATTCAGTAAGAAGGCAAGTGCCATAACCACACAATTCCAGGCAATAAGGACAAGTTGATCTTTAATGGGATTGACTGTTTTGGTTTTGTACAGAAATAGAAAAAAATAAAATTCTACCTCAATGTAGTCCTAATGGTATATTTATCATTCTGGTTCCTTAGTTATTTCACCTGTAAATCAGATAACCAACAGAATGATATACCTGCAAATGATATTCCTTACCTAGACTGACTTCCATTGCTCCTTTTCCTATCCCTTTTCATTTTATTCAAAGGCCTTTTCTTCCAATAAAGTGTGACCAGTGAAATGTTATTAAGGCATGCAATGAATTAATCACTTGGAAATTATATGAAATAAACTCATGCCTTAAAAGATGCCTTTAGATTTGGACTCTGCAGATCCTTAATAGTGACTATAAGATGTTATCTTTTTAAAGACAGAGTTCAGAGTTAGAAAATGTCATTCTGTGAAATCAACAAGCTAATAAAAACTGGTATACAATGGAGAGGGGCTTCCCTGGTGGCTCAGTTGGTGAAGAATCTGCCTGCAGTGCAGGAGACCTGGGTTCAATCCCTGGGTTCAGAAGATCACCTGGAGAAGGAAATGGCAACCCACTCCAGTGCTCTTGCCTGGAGAATCCCAGCACTAGCCATCTATTCAGAAAATTAACATACCAAAGCAATAATGAGTATGTATCTGATAAAGCTAAAGTGCTTCTTAAATTTCAGCAGAGGGATTATGATTTCTTTTGTATGTGTGTCACAAATTTGCCAGTTCTTTTTTTTTCCCTTTAGCTTTTTAAAAAATTTCATTATTATTATTGTTTTTTAACACCAGAAACACTTTGTATTGGGTATAGCCAACTAACAATGTTGTGATAGTTTTAGGTGAACAGGGAAGGGACTTAGCCATATATATACATGTATCCATAGCTCAGCTGCTAAAGAATCCACCTGTAAATGCAGGAGACACCAGTTTAATTCCTGGGTCAGGAAGATCTCCTGGAGAAGGGATAGGCTACTCACTCCAGTATTCTTGGGCTTTTTTGGTGGCTCTGATGGTAAAGAATCTGCCTCCAGTGTGGGAGACCTGGGTTTGATCCCTGGGTTGGGAAGATCCCCTGGAGGAAGGCATGGCAACCTACTCCAATACTCTGGCCTGGAAAATCCCCATGGACAGAGAAGCCCGGCAGGCTTCAGTCCATGGGGTTGCAAAGAGTCAGACACGACTGAGTGATTAAGTACATTCTTCCCCAAACCCCTTTCCCATCCAGGCTGGCACGTAACATTGAGCAGAGTTCCATGTGCTATACAATAGGCTTTTGTTGGTTATCCATTTTAAATATAGCAGAGTGCACATGACCTTCCCAAAGTCCTTAACTATCACTTCCCCCTCCTGCAACCATGAGTTCATTTCTCATCTGAGTGTCTGTTTGGTAAATAAGATCATTTGTATCATTACTGTTTAGATTCCAGATATAATGGATGTCATATGATGTTTCCTCTTTTCTGTCTGATTTACTTAGCACAACAGTCTCTAGGTCCATCCATGTTGTTGTAAGCGGCCTTATTTCACTCTTTTTAATGGCTGAATAATATTCCATTGGATGTATGTACCACATCTTCTTTATTCTTCTCTCGAGGGATATTTAGGTTGTTTCCATGTCCTGGCTATTGTAAACAGTGCTGCAGAGAACACTGGGGTGCATGTATCTTTGGGGGCCATGTTTTTCTCTAGATATATGCGCAGGAATAGGATTGCAGGCTCATACAGTAGCTGTTTTTAGTTTTTTAAGGAACCTCCATACTGTTCTCCACAGTGGGTGTAGCAATTTACATTCCCACCACCAATGCAGGAGGGTTCCCTTCTCTCCACACGCTCTCCAGCATTTGTGAATTTTTTGATGATAGCCATTCTGACCAGTGTGAGGTGATATCTCATTGTAGTTTTGATTTGCATTTCTCTAATAACTAACAATGTTGAACATATTTTCATGTGCCTATTGGCCAACTGTATATACTCTTTAGAGAAATGTTTATTCAAGTCTTTGGCCCATTTTTTGAGTGGGTTGTTTGCTTGATGCTATTAAGTGTCATAAGCTGTTTATAAATTTTGGAGACTAATCTGTCATCAGTCACATCATTTGCAAATATTTTCTCCCAATCTGTGGGCTGTCGTTTCATTTTCTTTATTGTTTCCTTTGTTATGCAAAAGCTTTTGAGTTTAAGTAGTCCCACTTATTTTTTCTTTTACTTCCATTATTCTGGGGGATGGACTGAAAAAGATATTGCTGTGATTTATGTCACAGAGTATTCTGCCTATGTTTTCCCCTAATAGATTTAAAATGTCCAGTCCAACATTTAGGTCTTTAATCCATTTTGACTTATTTTTGTGTATGGAGTTAAGGAATAATGTAATTTCATTTTTTTTTACATGTGGCTGTCCAGTTTTCCTAGCACCGTTTGTGGAAAAGACTGTCTTTCTGACATTGTGTAGTTTTGCCTCCTTTGTTACAGATTAATTAACTACAGGTGCATAGGCTTATTTCTGTTTTTTTTTTGAATGCTGTTCCATTGATCTATACTTCTATTTTTGTGACAGTACCATACTGTTTTGATGACTGTAGCTTTGTATTATAGTCTGAAGTCAGGATGTCTGATTCCTCTAGCTGTTATTCTTTCTTAAGATTGCTTTGAATATTTGGGGTCTTTTGTGTGTCCATACAAAATTTGAGACTTTTTTGCTCTATTTCTGTGAAAAATACTATTGGTAATTTGATGGGGTTTGCATTGACTCTGTTGATTCCCTTGGGTAGCATAGTCATTTTGACAATATTGATTCTTCCAATTCCATGAACATGGTATAACTTTCCATCTGTTTTTTTAATTTATTTCATCAGCATCTTCTAGTTTTTGGAGTACAGGTCTTTTGTCTCCTTCATCATCATCAGTTCAGTTGCTCAGTTGTATCCGACTCTTTGAGACCCCATGTACCGCAGCACGGCAGGACTCCCTGTCTATCACCAACTGCCGGACTCTACCCAAACCCATGTCCATTGAGTTGGTGATGCCATCCAACCATCTCATCCTTTGTCTCCTTCAGTCCAGTTCAGTTCAGTCGCTCAGTTGTGTCAGACTCTCTGCGACCCCATGAATCGAGCACACCAGGCCTCCCTGTCCATCACCATCTACTGGAGTTCACTCAGACTCACGTCCATCGAGTCTGTGATGCCATCCAGCCATCTCATCCCCAGTCGTCCCCTTCTCCTCCTGCCCCCAATCCCTCCCAGCATCACAGTCTTTTCCAATGAGTCAACTCTTCGCATGAGGTGGCCAAAGTACTGGAGCTTCAGCTTTAGCATCATTCCTTCCAAAGAAATCCCAGGGTTGATCTCCTTCAGAATGGACTGGTTGGATCTCCTTGCAGTCCAAGGGACTCTCAAGAGTCTTCTCCAACACCACACTTCAAAAGCATCAATTCTTCAGTGCTCAGCCTTCTTCACAGTCCAACTCTCACATCCATACATGACCACAGGAAAAACCATAGCCTTGACTAGATGGACCTTAGTTGGCAAAGTAATGTCTCTTCTTTTGAATATACTGTCTAGGTTGGTCATAACTTTTCTTCCAGGGAGTAAGCGTCTTTTAATTTCATGGCTGCAGTCACCATCTGCAGTGATTTTGGAGCCCCCAAAAATAAAGTCTGACACTGTTTCCACTGTTTCCCCATCTATCTCCCATGAAGTGATGGGACCAGATGCCATGATCTTCATTTTCTGAATGTTGAGCTTTAAGCCAACTTTTTCACTCTCCTCTTTCACTTTCATCAAGAGGCTTTTTAGCTCCTCTTCACTTTCTGCCATAAGGGTGGTGTCATTTGCATATCTGAGGTTATTGATATTTCTCCTGGCAATCTTGATTCCAGCTTGTGTTTCTTCCAGTCCAACGTTTCTCATGATGTACTCTCCTTAGGTAGGCTCATTTCTAGATATTTTATTCTTTTTGATGTAATGGTACATGGAATTGCTTCTTGAATTTCTCTTTCTGCTCTTTCATTGTTAGTATATAGAAATGCAACAGAGTTCTGTGTATTAATTTTGTAACCTGCAACTTAACCAAATTCATTGATGAGTTCTAGTTGTTTTCTAGTAGCATCTTTAGGGTCTTCTATGCATAGTATCATGTCATCTGCAAACAGTGACAGTTTAACTTCTTCTTTTCCAATCTGGTTCTTTTTCTTCTCTGATTGCTGTGGTTAGAAGTTCCAAAACTATGTTGAATAAAAATGGTGAGAGTGATGCAGCTCAATACCAGAAAAATGAATCAACCCAATCAAAAAGTGGGCCGAAGAACTAAACAGAAATTTCTCCAAAAATTACTCATTATTAGAGAAATGCAAATCAAAAGCACAATGAGGCATCATCTCATGCCAGCCAGAAGGACTGCCATCAAAAAATCTACAAACAATAAATAATGGAGAGGATGTGGAGAAAAGGGAACCCTTTTACACTGTTGGTGGGAATGCAAGCTGGTATGGGCTTCCCTGATAGCTCAGTTCATAAAGAGTCTGCCTGCAATGCAGGAGACCCCGGGATGATTCCTGGCTCGGGAAGATCCGCTGGAGAAGGGATAGGCTCCCCACTCCAGTTTTCTTGGGCTTCCCTTGTGGCTCAGCTGGTAAAGAATCTGCCTGCAACGTGGGAGACCTGGGTTTGATCCCTGGGTTGGGAAGATCCCCTGAAGAAGGGAAAGGTTACCCCATCATTATTCTGGCCTGGAGAGTTCCATGCACTGCGCAGTCCATGGGGTCACAGAGTTGGACATGACTGAGTGACTTTCACTTTCACTTCACTTTTCACAGCCACTATGGAGCACAGTGTAGAGATTTCCTAAAAAGAACTGGAAATAGAACTGCCTTACAACCCAGCAATCCCACTGCTGGGCATACACATGAGGAAACCAGAATTGAAAGAGACACACGTACCCCAATATTCACTGCAGCACTGTTTACAATAGCTAAGACATGGAAGCAACCCAGACGTCCATCGGCAGACAAATGGATAAGGAAGTTGTGGTACATATACACAATGGAGTATTACTCAGCTATAAAAAAGAATGCATTTGAGTCAGTTCCAGTGAGGTGGATGAAAACTGTACCCATTATACAGAGTGAAGTAGGTCAGAAAGAGAAACATCAATACAGTATATTAATACATATAGATGGAATTTAGAAAGATGGTAATGATGATTCTATATGCAAGACAGCAAAAGAGAGATGTAAAGAACAGACTTTTGGACTATGTGGGAGAAGGCGAGGGTGGGATACTTTGAGAGAACAGCACTAAGACATGTATATTACCATATGTAAAATAGATGACCAGTGCAAATTAGATGCATGAAACAGGGTACTCAAAGTCAGTACTCTGGGACAACCCAGAGGGATGGGGTGGGGGCTTCAGGATCTGGGGGACACATGTGCACCCGTGGCTGATTCATGATGATGTATGGTAAAAAAATCACAATATTGTAAAGTAATTATCCTCCAATTAAATAATTACTTTTTAATAAAGTGGTGAGAGGGGACATCCATGTCTTGTCCTGATCTTAGGAATGCTTTCAGGTTCTCATCACTGAGTCTGATCCTGGCTGTAGCTTTGTCATATATGGCCTTCTTAATGTTGAGGTACGTACCCTCTATGCCCACTTTATGGAGCGTATTTTTTATCATAAACGGGTGCTGAACTTTGTCAAAAGCCTTTTCTGCATCTATTGAGATGACCATATGGTTTCTATTCTTCAATTTGATGATTTGCAGATGTTGAAAAATCCTTGCATCCCTGGGATGAATCCTACTTATCATGGTGTATGATCTTTTAATGTATTGTTGGATATGGACTGCTAGTATTTTGTTGAGAATTTCTACATCTGTGTTCATCAGTGATACTGGCCTGTAATTTTCTTTTATTTTGGTATCTTTGGTTTTGCTAACAGGGTGATGGTGGCTTCATAAAATGAGTTGGGAAGTTTTCCTTCCTCCGAGACGTTTTGGAACAGTTCAGAAGCATAGGTGTTAACTCTTCTCTAAATTCACCTGTGAAGCTGTCAGGTCCTGGATTTTTGTTTGTTGGGAGGTTTTTAATCACAGTGTCAATTTCAGGGCTGGTGATTGGTCTGTTCAGATTTTCTTTTTCTTCCTGGTTCAGTCTAGGGAGACTACCTTTCTAAGAATTTGTCCATTTCTTCCAGGTTGTCCATTTTGTTGGCATACAGTTGTTCATAGGAGTCTCTTACGATTCTTGGTATTTCTGTGGAGTCAATTGTAACTTCTCCTTTTTCATTTCTAATTTTACTGATTTGAGTCCTCTTCCTATTTTTCTTGATGAGTCTGGCTAAAGGTTTATCAATCTTGTTTATCTTTCCAAAGAACCAGCTTTTAGTTTAATTGAATTTTGCAATTGTTTTTGTTTTTCTATTTCATTTACTTCTGCTCTCATCTTTATGATTTCCTTCCTTTTACTAACTTTAGGTTTTGTTTGTTCTTCTTTCTCTAGTTGTTTTAGGCGAAAAGTTAGGTTGTTTATTTGAGATTTTTCTTGTTTGAGGTAAGACTGCGTTGCTATAAACTTCCCTCTTACAACTGCTTTGCTGCATCCCTTCTGTTTTGGACCACTGTCCTTTCATTTTCACTTGTCCCCCCCCCCACCTTTTTTTTAATTTCCTCTTTGATTTCTTCAGTGATCCAGTGGTTGTTTAGTAGCGTATTGTTTATCCACCACCTCTTTGTGTTTCTTAGAGGTTTTTTTTTTTTTCCTTGTAGTTTATTTCTAATCTCATAGCACTGTGATCAGAAAAGATGCTTGAATATGATTTTGACTTTCTTAAATTTACCAAGGCTCATGTTATAGCCCAACATGAGCTCAATCCTGGAGAATGTTCTGCACCCACTTGGGAAAAATGTGTAACCTGCTGCTTTTGGATAGAATGCTCTATAAATATCAATTAAGCCCAACTTGTGAAAAGCATCACTTTAAGGCCTGTGTTTCCTTACTGATATTCTGTTTGGATGATCTGCCCATTGATGAAAGTGGGGTACTGAAGTCCCCCACTATTATTGTGTTACTGTCAATTCCTCCCTGTATGTGTTAGTATTCACCTTACATACTGAGGTGCTCCTATGTTGGGTGTCAGTTGAGAAATTGGCTGATAACTTTATGGGGTTTTCCTTGGATGTTATTTGTCTTTTTTCGCTTGTTGCTTTTAATAATTTATCTTTGTCTTTGATTTTTGTCAGTTTGATTATCATGTGCCTTGGTGTGTTTGTTCCTTCTTGGGTTTTTATTCTGTCTTGGACTCTCTGATCTTCCTGGACATGGTTGACTCCAAAGTACTGGAGTTTCAGTTTTAGCATCAGTCCTTCCAATGAATATTCAGGATTGATTTCCTTTAGGATTGACTGGTTTGATCTTCCTTGCTCTTCAAGGAACTCTCAAAGAGTCTTCACAAGTTGCACAGTTTGAAAGCATCAATTCTTTGGTGCTCAGCCTTCTTTATGGTCTAATTCTCACATCTGTACATGACCACTGGAAAAACCATAGCTTTGCCTATATAGACCTTTGTCAGCAAAGTGATGTCTCTGCTTTTTAATACAGTGTTTAGGTCTGTCGTAGCTTTTCTTCCAAAGCAAGCATCTTAATTTCATGACTGCAGTCACGGTTCACAGCAATTTTGGAGCCCAGGAAAGTAAACTCTGTCATTGTTTCCCCTTTTACTTGCCATAAAGTGATGGGACCAGATGCCATGATGTTAGTTTTTTGCATCTTGAGTTTTAAGCTAGTTTTTTTTTTTTTTTTTTTTTTTGCCACTGTCCTCTTTCATCTTCATCAAGAGGCTCTTTAGTTCCTCTTCACTTTCTGCCATGAGGGTGGTGTCATCTGTATATCTGAGGTTCTTGATATTTCTCCTGGCAATCTTGATTCTAGCTTCTGCTCCATCCACCCTGGTATTTCACATGATGTACTCTACACATAAGTTAAATAAACAGGGTGACAATATATAGCCTTGGTGCACTCCTTTCCCAATTTTGAACCAGTCCATTGTTCCATGTTTGGTTCCATGTGCTTTTGTTTTGCATACAGGATTCTCAAGAGGCAGGTAAAGTAGTGTGGTGTTCCTATCTCTTTAAGAATTTTCCACAGTCTGTTGTGATCCACACAGTCAAAGGCTTTAACATAGTCAATGAAGCAGAAGTAGATGTTTATCTGGAATTCTCTTGCTTTTTCTATGATCCAGTGGATGTTGGCAATTTGATCTCTGGTTCCTCTGCCTTTTCTATATCTAGCTGTATATCTGGAAGTTCTCAGTTCATGTACTGTTGAAGCCTAGCTTGAAGGTTTTTGGGCATTACCTTGCTAGCATGTGAAATGAGTGCAGCTGTGGTAGTTTGAATATTCTTTGGGATTGAAATGAAAACAGACCTTTTCCAGTACTGTGGCCACTGCTGAGTTTTCCAAATAGCTGGCATATTGAGTGCAGCACTTTAACAGCATTGTCCTTCAGGATTTTAAATAGCTCTGCTGGAATTCCTTCACCTTCACTAACTTTGTTCACAGTAATGCTTCCTAAGGCCCACTTAGCTTCACACTCCAGGGTGTCTGGCTCTAGGTGAGTAACCGCACCATTGTGGTTATCTCAATGACCTTAATTTGGTCATTAAGACCTTTTTCTGTACAGTTCTTCTGTGTATTCCTGCCAGCTCTTCTTAATCTCTTCTGCTTCGGTTAGGTCCTTACTGTTTCTGTTCTTTATTGTGCCCATCTTTGCATGAAATGTTCCCTTGGTATCACTAATCTTTTCGAAGAGATCTCTAGTCTTTTCCATTCTATTGTTTTCCTCTATTTCTTTGCATTGTTCACTTAACGCTCTTTTATCTCTCCATTCTATTTTTTGGAACTCTGCATTCAGATGGGTACATCTTTTCCTGTTTCCTTTGCCTTTTGCTCCTCTTCTTTTCTCAGCTATTTATAAGGCCTCCTCAGACAACCATTTTGCCTTGTTGCATTTCTTTTTCTTGGGGATGGTTTTGGTTACCACCTCCTGTACAATGTTATGAACCTCCATAGTTCTTCAGACACTCTGTTAAAGTTCCAATGTGTAATTTGTTCCAATTAAAGAGTGGCAGAAAGGGTTTTATTTGAATATCAAATATAACCAATTTGGTAAGGATTTTGAAGACATGTGGGATATTATTAATTCCTGAACTGTACCCTTATCCCAGGTGGGCTGGATAGGAAAGTATAATAAATAAAGACTTAATATGTATTTGTCTGTCAAATCCTAGAACAGTTCACAAAAAGAAGGGTCCTGAAAAAAATGCCCAGATCTATTCACATACTAAAAATATCCCACACTACACATTTAAAGTAAGCTCCTTGATTTAAAATTTACATACCTTGAGTTTAATTAGAATTAATCAATTCCTCACAGCTTGATCACTCCCGAGTGAACTGAAGAATGGTTTTTAATACTGCACACCTGCATTCCAACCCCTGCACTGGACCCATGATACCTTTTCTGGTGCAGACATCCTAAGATGTTCT
Source organism: Ovis canadensis (assembly GCF_042477335.2). NCBI lineage: Eukaryota > Metazoa > Chordata > Mammalia > Artiodactyla > Bovidae > Ovis > Ovis canadensis. The sequence goes on along the minus strand of NC_091246.1, from coordinate 149,057,318 downwards.
CTCTTAGGATATCTGTACCACCTTCTCTCTGTGTGTCACTCTAAAGTGCAACCACTTTATAGCACAAAACGTGCTATAGCTCTGTTATAAATGATGTGCCGTTATAGTTCAAGACGAGGGAAAGAAACGAAGTGGACCATTTCAGCTTGGGTTTAATGCATCTTCCACTGTTTCCTCCCATGTCTTCCTGTCATATCCCTGTTTTTCAATCAATCTGAATGCCACACAGGGCTGCGGATATACCCTATGCTTCACGGCCTCCCTGCCTTTGTCCACATTTTCCCCTTAACTTAGAATATACTTCTTCCATCTCTGCCTGTGAAAATGCAGTTTATCCTGGTTTTTCTTATATCATAACGTCCTCCACAGAAAAGATCTCTCAGCTCTCCTTATACTGTCCCCTACAGCACTTTTATTTGCAATTTTAGAACAGAATGTAACAGATTTTGCTTTACATTACAGTCAGTATGCTTGTCTCTTCTTTGGTAGGTTATGAGAAACTTGAAGACAGGAACTATATGTGGCTTCTCTTCGTGAGTCTATGCTTAGCACCCACTGGTTACTCAATGAATATTCATTATATTTAATATATAGAGCCTAAGAGTTAAAAGGGGAAAATGCAAGATAAAATTCACTTATGAAACTTCATACATCAGTCTTTGGACACTGTGGTCAGCAAGCAGATCTGAGGACAGAATATTATTAACCACACATGTTAGAATGACAAAACATGCGGCAATCTCACCAAAACAAAACAAAAAAACTGGCACAGTCTTTCTAGGAAACAGCTGTGATGTCACTTAGTGCTTTTAGCGTTCTCTTAAGCCTCACAGTTCAAAACCACCTTACATGACAGAACGTTACTTCACAACATTCAGGAGCTATGACACCTTACTTGAAATGGTGCTTCATCGTGTTCTTACAGATTGTCTTAGATATAGGGCAGTCCTATTTCTGGATCAGCTGCTGTCATCCATCTGCTCCCGCACAGTCAATTCTACTGAGCACAACCCCTGAAAACACTATTTCAATGCCAGCAGAAGCCCAGCGTGAGATGGAACTGTGTAGCTGCTGCCTTGCTGTTTTGTTCCCAGGAGGGCTGACGGTGGTGGTCAGTGCCACCAAGGATACCTGCACCCAAATACCAGCAGGAGCTGTAGGTGTTCCAAAGCCCTCCAGGGTCCTGAGAGGCAGGGGAAGGGGTCAGCATAGGGTTTTGGTTTATTGTTGTCACTGGGATCTTTGAACCAGAAGAAAATACAGCAAAATTCTGTATATCTGCTGCTGCTGCTGCTAAGTCGCTTCAGTCATGTCTGACTCTGTGCAACCCCATAGATGGCCCAAATTATTAGTCTTTCATGGTGGAAGAACATAACTAGTGTATACTTAGAATTAGCTATTACCAACTGTCAATGGAGCTGTTGTTTAGTCACTAAGTTGTGTACGACTCTTTGTGACCCCATGGACTATAGCCCACCAGGCTCCTCTGTCCATGAGATTTCCCAGGAAAGAATATGGGAGTGGGTTGCCATTTCCTTCTCCAGGGCATCTTCCTGAATGAGGGATCGAACCCATGTCTTCTGCATTGGCAAGTGGATTATCTACCACTGAGACACCAGGGAAGCCCGTTGATGGAGTGGGTACCTAGGATTCTTTCCTTAATAACAAGTAATTGGAGAGTAGAGCACTGTATGAGAGAAGGGAAAATAGATGGCCCAGAGGGTAACAAGGGTGGTGGATTTGAATGGGGTGAAAAAAGTCTTTGATCTAACAATAAAAATTCATTATTGTTAAATATTATTATTACTGCCACAGGGGGTGATAACAGTCTTGCCAAAGAACAGTATTATTATTTGCACGACTGAATTACAAGTTGTTAGTACTGATCTCACTTAGTCCTTCAGTTCAGTTCAGTTCAGTCACTCAGTCGTGTCCGACTCTCCGCAACCCCATGAATCGCAGCACGCCAGGCCTCCCTGTTCATCACCATCTCTCAGAGTTCACTCAGACTCATGTCCATCGAGTCCGTGACTGGAAAAATCTCAGGTTCACATAAGTGAAAAGGTGATATCAAGGCACTCAGGTATTCATTTTCACTTAGTAGGTTAACCTAGGCTATACCTATAACATAGATGATAAAACCATTCCCTTGAGAATTAATTTTCGCCCTCCTGCAGAATTTCCCTTCTCTAGAAACTCACCATTGTAATAGAAATAAATATAACAACAAATTTGAATACAGATTTCCAAAGAATAGCAAGGAGAGATAAGAAAGCCTTTCTTCAGTGATCAATGCAAAAAAATAGAGGAAAACAATAGAATGGGAAACACTAGAGATCTCTTCAAGAAAATTAGATATTCCAAGGGAACTTTTCATGCAAAGATGAGCACAATAAAGGACAGAAATGGTATGGACCTAACAGAAGAAGAAGATATTAAGAAAAGGTGGCAAGAATACACAGAAGAACTGTACAAAAAAGATCTTCATGATCCAGATAGTCACGATGGTGTGATCACTCACCTAGAGCCAGACGTCCTCAATATGAAGTCAAGTGGACCTTAGAAAGCATCAGTACGAACAAAGTGAGTGGAGGTGATGGAATTCCAGTAGAGCTATTTCAAATCCTAAAACATGATGCTGTGAAAGTGTTGCACTCAATATGCTAGCAAATTTGGAAAACTCAGCAGTGGCCACAGGACTGGAAAAGGTCCATTTTCATTCCAATCCCAAAAAAAGGCAATGCCAAAGAATGCTCAAACTACCGCACAATTGCACTCATCTCATATGCTAGTAAAGTAATGTTCAAAATTCTCCAAGCCAGGCTTCAGCAATATGTGAATGTTGAACTTCAATGTTCAAGCTAGATTTAGAAAAGGCAGAGGAACCAGAGATCAAGTTGCCAACATCTGCTGGATCATCAAAAAGGCAAGAGAGTTCCAGAAAAACATCTGCTTTATTGACTATGCCAAAGCCTTTGACTATGTGGATCACAACAAACTATGGAAAATTCTGAAAGAGATGTGAATACCAGACCACCTGACCTGCCTCCTGAGAAACCTATATGCAGGTCAAGAAGCAACAGTTAGAACTGGACCTGGAACAACAGACTGGTTCCATTCAGGAAAGCAGTATGTGAAGGCTGCATATTGTCACCCTGCTTATTTAACTTCTACACAGAGTACATCATGAGAAATGCTGGACTGGATGAAGCACAAGCTGGAATCAAGATTGCCAGGAGAAATATCAATAACCTCAGATATGCAGATGACATGACCCTTATGGCAGAAAGTGAAGAAGAACTAAAGAGCTTCTTGATGAAAGTGAAAGAGGAGAGTGAAAAAGTTGGCTTAAAACTCAACAGTAAGAAAACTAAGATCATGGGATCTGGTCCCATCACTTCATGGCAAATAGATGGGGAATCAGTGGCTGACTTTACTTTGGGGGGCTCCAAAATCACTGCAGATGGTGACTGCAGCCATGAAATTAACAGATTCTTGCTCCTTGGAAGAAAAGTTATGACCAACCTAGACAGCATATTACAAAGCAAAGACATTACTTTGCCAACAAAGGTCTGTCTAGTTAAAGCTACGGCTTTTCCAGTAGTCATGTATGGATGTGAGAGTTGGACTAGAAAGAAAGCTGAGCACTGAAGAATTGATGCTTTTGAACTGTGATGTTGGAGAAGACTCTTGAGAATCCCTTGGACAGCAAGGAGATCCAACCAGTCCATCCTAAAGGAAATCAGTCCTTAATATTCATTGGAAGGACTGAGGTTAAAGCTGAAACTCTAATACTTTGGCCACCTGATGTGAAGAACTAACCCATTTGAAAAGACCCAGATGCTGGGAAAGACTGAGGGTGGGAGGAAAAGGGGATGACAGAGGATGAGATGGCTGGATGACATCACTGACTCAATGGACATGAGTTTGAGTAAACTCTGGGAGTTGGTGATGGACAGGGAGGCCTGGTGTGCTGCAGTCCATGGGGTCACAAAGAGCTGGACATGACTGAGCAACTGAACTGATAACAACACATAAGCATGTAACAATGCCTCCTCTGAAAACAAAGGTGCCTGATGGAAAATCATACCAAACTGTATACCTAATTTTTAATAATTGTAAATAATGAAGTCAATCTTCAGAAAATAAACAACTAATAAAAACATGTATTTCTACACCACCAAGGAAAGGTACTGGTGGAGTAAATGGTAAAGAATCTGCTTGCAGTGTGGAAGACCTGGGTTTGATCCCTGGGTTCGGAAGACTTCCCTGGAGGAGGGCATGGCAACCCACTGCGGGTTCTTGACTGGAGAATTCCCACGGACAGAGGAGCCTGGCAGGCTACAGTTCATGGGGTTGCAAAGAGTTGGACTCAACTGTGTGACTAAACACAGCAAGGAAAGGTAACACGTGAAGTTGAATAAGAAAATCTACTAACCTCAGATGCTGCTATTTCGGTGAAGGTATTCAATGCCTGCTCCACGTTAGATTTCTGTTTGGTGGCCATTAGGCAATAGTTTTCCATTATCCGAAGCTGTACTTGACCCTGAACAGTCTGAGGTTTTAGTTCTTTAAGGAGCTTTTCTGCTGTTCTCACTGCTAACTGCACAGACTCTTGCTTCTCAGTTGAATTACTGTATACAATTAAAAATGAATTTGTTAATATATATTACTCATGAAACAAAATTCATTGAGATTAGAATGAGCTTGAGGGTACACTGGTTTCTACTTTTCTCACCAATTTAAAACTAATCCTGTTGAAGAATGTCACTTATTCTTTTCTAATATAAATTAAAGCACAGTTAGTTTTAAAAAACAAAACTAACATAGATTCAGTCAAACATCATTAGACATTTATTCACTTTAAATTGAAAATAAAAACTGGATACTATCCACTGTGGTAAGTGTATTCATTTCACTAATACAAAACTGAATTCAGGATAAGTAGAATCATCCAATTATCAAATAGCATATTTGCTCAGAAAATGAAAAAAAAGACTATAAAATATTGCAAATCAACTGTACTTCAATTTAAAAAAATTTTTAAAAAGGAGGGAGCAGAAAGTAATTATGTTAAAGTTCTGACTGTGTGCCAAGCACTGTGTTACTTCATTCAATCAATGTTGAATTCATTTTATATATGAGAAAACCAAGGCCCCAATAGAGAAAGTATTAATAATTTTCCAAAGGTCACATATCTACATTAAACCTAGGATTTGAATCTAAGTTTGCCAGACATATAAAGTGTCCTTAATTTTCCTCTCCCTGTTGCCTATTAGACTTTTAAGAAAAGAAATTCTGTATTTGTCAAAAGGTCATACATTTTAAGTGCAATGACAATTTCTGCAATAGCAATTTTCTTATATACTGACCCACGCCTGAATATAATGTACTAGTAAATCAACTAACAAAAGGAAATTAAATTCTCAAAGCCTAATAACCCCTGAAGCCACTGACTTTCTCAGGCTTTTACCTTCTCTAAAACATTTCACACTGTTGGTAACCTTCTCCCAAGCTCCTCTTCTTTGTTTTTTTTGTTAGGATTACAGTTTTCCTTCTCTTTCTACCAAAGTCTTTGTCCTTTCCTTACCTCTCTTCCTCCTTCAGTCCTCTTGAGTGTCAGTACACCCCAAATTCTTAGACTTCCGTTACTGCATTCTACTTGAAAACAGGTCATTCATGGGGTCCCAACTACCCACTCTGCACTGGTCCCCCAAATTCGTATCTCCAGCTGTGACTTCCCTTTTGAGTTCTATATTCTGAGTTTGGTGTGTTCAGCCCATGGCTGAAGATTTCCACGTGGACAGCCTTTAGTTGCATAACAACAGCAGGATACTTTAACCTTTCTAAAACAAACAAAAATAAAAATGCCTCTCCCTTCCTGTAAATCCTTCAGTGGGCCTCTGTAATCCAAGCCTTCAAAGTTGTCACTGACACATCTCAGCAACTGGGTCCTGTTTTCTCCCACTCCTCTATGCAGCTTCCCCTGACTGCTATGATTTCTATGAATTCCTCCAATACTTAACATCAATTTAACCCATTTCTGTTTTGTTGGAGATTGAATGGTTACAGATACTGTCTTGCCTACCAGGTCAATCGCATGTTCCTGGAGGCAGAAACTGTCTCTTCTAATCCCTTTACATCATTATGCTCCCCTCCCTGCCTTCCCTGATTCTGAGGAAAGGACAAGCAACACACACACACTGACAGAAATATAACCACTGACCAGTGGTGCACAAGGCTAGCAGCAGGTGCGCGGAGGCCAGGTAGGATTCAACCTAAAGCCTGCCTCCACCGTATTCTAACTCCATCACACTAGACAGGTTAACTCGGAGCTTTTTCACAATGTTGTAATAGGGATTAAATATTAATAAGACAGTACATTAATAAAGTATAGAGCACAGGGTTTGGCAGATAGCTATCATGCTAGGAAGTTACTGTTATGTGGACAGTTTTTTCCTAAGTAATCAGACTCTACAATTCATCCCATTTTTCACAGAACATCTATTCTGATTTAGGAAACTTTCTATAAGCATTTCATACTTGTTTCAGAGAAGAGTTATTCCAGCTGATTTATTCACTAAACTTTCATTAGTGCTATCCTGGAATGTAGTTCTTTATAAAATACCCTTGCTTATTTGCCCCTAAGAAGTGTTTTGTTTTGTTTTGTTTTGTTTTGTTTTTTAAGTTATCTTGTCAACTACTACTCACCCCGGATCTGCATCCAGATTTTCAAATACTTCACCTCCAACAGTTTCATTATCTGGATTCAAACAGATTTCTATCATATTATAAAGGGCATTTTGGCCCCAGTCACTGTCTTTCCGAGCTTTATTAAAATGTCGAAGGGCATCATTTGGTTCTCCAGTATACCTTGTTATATGTTTAAAAAAAAAAAAAAGAATTACTTATCTCAATCACTACAAAGTTTAAATCATTTATAATTTATTTAGCAAATAAAACTATCACTTTAAAATGCAGAAAATGTAATTCAATGAGAAAAAAACCCATTATATAGAGTTTATTTGCTAATAAATTTACCAAAGATATAATCCTTTACAGTACTGAAATCCTGGCTCCAGTTTTGCTCTGGAGTTACGTTTCTCAGCCATTAAGAAAAATCGTGGAACATCTTCAAGTTTTCCACATCTTCTTAAGAAATCAATTAAACGAGATAACGTCATATAATTATCTAGAAACAAAGAACATTTTGGTTATGGACAACATTTTACAGCTTTTGTTTTGATGGTTGAACTCTTACTTTATTAAAGTATAGTTTGCTTCAAATGAAGTGCAATTTAAATATAAACAAAAGAATTGCCTTAGGGGTCATAAGTCCCTAAAGAGACTGTATGGACAGTGGATGATTTCTCAAACAATAAAGGTGGGGTTGGTCTGGTCACAGTGAGAGAATGTTCATTATAGGCAAATCTATAAAATGCATATTCGTTGTGATTTACCTTTCAGTCATTATTCCTGGGACCAAAACCTTCTAGAAAGAAACAGCCTCTGCACAATCTAAACTCTTACAAGTACAATTCAGGAGGATCAATTTGATTGCACAGGACAAGTCTGTCTCTGAGATACGCTTTCTGACTTCTGCTTCTGAGGTGGTGCTAGTGGTAAAGAACCTGCCTGCCAATGCAGGAGAAGTAGAGATGTGGGTTCGATCCCTGGGTCAGGAAGATACCCTGGAGAAGGGCATCGCAACCCACTTCAGTAGTCTTGCCTGGAGAATCCCATGGACAGTGGAGCCTGGTTAGGTTATAATCCATAGGGTTGCATAGAGTTGGACACGAATGAAGCGACTTAACAGGCAGGCAGCTAGGAAGCAGGTGAGAACATCTTGATGATAACGTTTAGGGTGGGCAATTAGGAATTTTACTTCAGACATGCCTTAATGTGTATATGTACCTGAAACACTAGATACCCACTTGCCATATTACAACCTTAACATATTAATCCCAGTATTTTAATCCTATTTTATCTTCTTCTAAGGAAAAAGATTTAGTTATTTAGTCTTGGGTATAATTTTCTGGCAGGCTCTGTCAGAAATTAAATCTATTCAGTCCTTTCTAATCACTAAAATACTAAATTTTGAGAGTCATTTTAATACCTGTTTTTTAAGATTATAAAAATAATGCATGGACAATTCAGAAAATTTGGAAAACTATAGAAAAGTATAAAGGAGAAAAATAATCCTTCATATTCCCACCAACTAGAGATTATCACATTTTATGTTTTATGTTTATGTTTATGTTATTTTATGTTTTATGTTTATGAGTGGAAATCAATTTATAAATATTTAAATGCAAACAAATATGTTGCTTACATATATAAAAGTTAGTCATGTTTGGGACTCTGATTTTGACTCAACATTGTATAGTAAACATTTCCCAATTGTCATAACATGGTCTTCAAAAACATTTTAGTCACTGCATTCTTGTCTATCACATTGACGCTCACACTTCATTTCTGTATAGTTACGTTTTTTAGGTATTGGATCTTATAAGTGCACAGGATGCACGGTAGGGGATTTATAAAATTCCTTATTTATATAAGCTATTCTGATCACTTTGATGGGGCTTCCCTGATAGCTCAGTTGGTAAAGAATTCACCTGCAATGCAAGAGACCCTGGTTTGATTCCTGGGTCGGGGAGTTCCACTAAAGAAGGGATAGGCTACCCTATCCAGTATTCTTGGGCTTCCCTTGTGACCCAGCTGGTAAAGAATCTGCCCGCAATGTGGGAGACCTGGGTTCGATCCCTGGGTTGGGAAGATCCCCTGGAGAAGGGCAAGGCTACTCACTCCAGTATTCTAGCCTAGAAAATTCCATGGATTATACCAATGGAGTTATGGAATTCCTAGAATTAAAGCGCACACATACAAATAAAAACTTTTAAAAGCAATTTATCCTGATTCTGTTTTCTAAGGAAAGAGAACATGCCATATAATCCAGTGCTTCCATTTCTGGGTATATACCCCCAAGAACTGAAAGCAGCGACCTAATGAAATATTTGTACACCAGTGTTCACAGCAGCTAAGAGGTGGAAACAACCCAAATATCCATCAGTGGATGCATGGATAAATAAAACATGGTATATATATTAAAGGCATATTATTTCAACTTAAAAAGGAAGGAAAATTCTGATGTGCCACACACAATATAGATAACCCTTAAAAACACTGAATTAAGTGAAATAAGCCAATAAAAAAACGAACAAGTACTGTATGATTCCATTTATAAAAGGTATCTAGAGGAATCAAATTCATAGAGGCAAAAAGCAGATGGTGATTGTCAGGGCCTGCAGGAAATGGGGAGTTAGGGTATAGAATTTCAGTTTGAAATGAAGAAAAAGTTCTCGAGATGGATCATGGTGATGGTTACACAAAAATGTCAAAGTACTTAATGCCACTGAACCACACACTGAAGGGCTAAAATGGCAAATTTTATGTTATGTATGTTTTAACAAATACAAAAAAATCATGAAAAAAACAGCCCTCTGTGGGCTTTGTATCTACTCTTTTATATGATGTCAAAACAATCCAGGTTACAATATAACCATTTGTCTTTTAAAAAGTTTTGCTGACACATAGTTGATTGGTATGTTAATTTCTTCTGTACAGAAAGTGATTCAGTTATACAAATATACACTTTTATTAATATTCTTTTCTATTATGGTTAATCACAGGATACTGAATATACAGTTTTGTGCTATACAGTAGACCCTTGCTGTTTATCCATTCCAAATGTAATAGCTTACATCTGTTAACCCCAACCTCCCACTACATCCTCCCCTGAACTCTCTTCCCCATGGCAACCACAGCCCTTCTCTACCTCCATGAGTCTGGTTTGTAGATAGGTTCATTTGTCATATTTTAGATTTCACATGTAAGTGGTATCGTATGCTATTTGTCTTTCTCTTTCTGACTTACTTCACCTATTATAATAATCCCTAATCATGTTGCTGCAAATGGCATGATTTCATTCTGTTTTCATGGCTGAGTAATATTCCACTGCATATATGTACTACTACTTCTTTATCCATTCCTCTGTTGATGGATGTTTAGGTTGTTTCCACGTCTTGGCTATTGTGAATAGTGCTGCTGTGAACAGAAGGGTGCACGTTTAGATTATACAGTGTGTCTGGATAGATACACAGGAGTGGGACTGCTGAATCAAATGGTATTTCTATTTTTAGTTTTCTCAGGAACTTCCATTACTGTTTTCCATAGTGGCTGTACCTACTTACATTCCCACCAACAACAATGTAGGAGGGTCCCTTTTTCTCCATATCTTCTCCAGCATTTGTTACTTGTAGGGTTTTTAATAATAGCTATTCTGACCAGTGTATGGTGGTATTTCATTGCAGCTTGATTTGCAGTTCTTTAATTAGCTATGTTGAGTATCTTTTCATGTGCCTACTGTCCCTTTATATTTCTTTGGAGAAATGTCAAATTAGGTCTTCTGCCCATTTTAAAGTGGGTTTTTTTTTTTTTTTTTAGCTGTTGACTTGTATGAGCTGTTTGTATAGTTTGCAAACTAAGCCCTTGTCGGCTGCATCGTTTGTAAACATTTTCTCCCATTCTTTGAATCTTTTCATTTGTTTACGGTTTCCTTTGCTGTGCAGAAGCTTTCCTCTTTAAAGAACTAGCTCTTGGTTTTATTGATATTTTCTATTGCTTTAAATCTCTATTTATTTCCTATTTGATCTTTATTATTTCCTTCCTTCTGCTGACTTTAGGTTTTATTAGTTCTTCTTTTTCTAGTTAAGTGGCAAATTAGGTTGTTCAAGATTTTTCTTGTTACTGTGAGGAAGGCCTGCATTGCTATAAACTTCCCAAAGCTGAGCGCCAAAGAACTGATGCTTTTGAACTGTGGTGTTGGAGAAGACTCTTGAGAGTCCCTTGGACTGCAAGGAGATCCAACCAGTCCATCCTAAAGGAGATCAGTCCTGGGTGTTCATTGGAAGGACTGATGCTGAAGCTGAAACTCCAGTACTTTGACCACCTCATGCGAAGAGTTGACTCATTGGAAAAGACTTTGATGCTGGGAGGGATTGGGGGCAGGAGGAGAGGGGGATGAATGAGGATGAGATGGCTGGATGGCATCACTGACTCAATGGACGTGAGTCTGAGTGAACTCTGGGAGTTAGTGATGGACAGGGAGGCCTGGCGTGCTGCGATTCATGGGTTCGCAGAGTTGGACATGACTGAGCGACTGAACTGAACTGATGTGGTCAATCCTAGAGAACGTTCCAGGTGCATGTAAAGAATGTGTACTCTGGTGTTTTTTTTTGGGGGGAATGGGGGATTTAATGACCTGAACATATCAATTAAGTCTTAACTGTACTATTATATCACTTGGGATCTCTGTTGCCTTATTCATTTCCTGTCTAGAAGATCTGTCCATTGATTTAAGTGAGGTGTAAAAGTCTCCTGTTGTATTCCTGTCTATTTCTCCCTTTTATGTCTGTTAGTATTGTCTTAGACATTTGGGTGCTCCTATATTAAGTGCATATATGTTGCTGCTGCTGCTGTTCAGTCACTAAGTTGTGTGTGACTCTCTGCTACCCCATGGACTGCGGCATGCCAGGCTCTTCTGTCCTCCACGATCTCCCAGTTTGCTCAAACTCATGTCCATTGAGTTGGTGATGCTATTTAACCATCTCATCCTCTGCCACCCCCTTCTCCTTTTGCCTTCAATCTTTCCCAGCATCAGGGTCTTTTCCAATGAGTGGGCTCTTCACATCAAGTGGTCAAAGGATTGGAGCTTCAGGATCTGTCCTTCCAATGAATATTCAGGGTTGACTTCCTTTCGGATTGACTGGTTTGATCTCCTTGCTGTCCAAAGGACTCTCAAGAGTCTTCTCCAGCACCACAGTTAAAAAGGATCAATTCTTTGGCGCTCAGCCTTCTTTTTGGTCCACCCCTCACATTCGTACATGACTACTGGCAAAACAATAGCTTTGACTATACGGCCTTTGTCAACAAATGATGTCTTTTCCTTTTAATACACTGTCTGGGCTTGTCATGGCTTTTGTTCCAAGGCGGAAGTGTCTTTTAATTTCATGGCTGCAGTCCCTGTCTGAGTGATTTTGGAGTCCAAGAAAAGAAAATCTGTCGCTGCTTCCACCTTTTCTGCTTCTATTTGTCATGAAGTGATGGGACTGGATGCCATGATCTTCGTTTTTTGAATGCTGAGTTTTAAGCCATGTTTTTTTTTTTTTTTCACTCTCCTCTTTCACCCTCATCAAGAAGCTCCTTAGTTCCGCCTCACTTTCTGCCATTAGGGTGTCACCATGTGCATATTTGAGGTTGTTGATATTCTCCCAGCATTCTTGACTCCAACTTGTGATTCATCTAGCCCACCATTTCACATACGTAGTGTGCATAGAAGTTAAATAAGTAGAGTGACAATGTACAGCCTTGACATACTCCTTTCCACCAATTTTGAACCAGTTCACTGTTACATGTCCAGTTCTGTTGCTTTTTAATCCACATACAGGTTTCTCAGGAGGCAGGTAAGGTCATGAGGTATTCCCCTCTCTTTAAGAATTTTCCACAGTTTGTTGTGATTCACACAGTCAAAGGCTTTAGCATAGTCAATGGAGTCAGATGTTTTTCTGGAAATCTTGCTTTCTCTATGATCCAGTGAATGTTGGCGCTCTGATCTCTGGTTCCTCTGCCTTTTCTAAATCCAACTTGTACATCTGGAAATTCTCGGTTCACATACTGCTAAAGCCTAGCTTGAAGGAGTTTGAGCAAAATCTTGCTAGCATGTGAATTTAGAGCAATTGCACGGTAGTTTGAACATTCTTTGGCATTACCCTTCTTTGGGAGTGGAATGAAAACTGACATTTTCCAGTCCTGTGACCACTGCTGAATTTTCCAAATTTGCTGACCTATTGAGTGCAGCACTTTAACAGCATCATCTTTGGGGATTTGAAATAGCTTAGCTGGAATTCCATCACCTCCACTAGCTTTGGTCATAGTAATGCTTCCTAAGGCCCACTTGGCTTCACACTCTTTGATGTCTGGCTCTAGGTGTGAGTGACCACACCATTATGGTTATTTGGTTCATTAAGACCTCCCTTGTATAGTTCTGTGCATTCTTGCCACCTCTTCTTAATCGCTTCTATTTCTGTCAGGTCCTTACTGCTTCTGTCCTTTGTCATTATTATCGTTGCATGAAATATTCCCATGATATTTCCAATTTTCTTGAAGAGATCTCTAGTCTTTCCTGTTCTATTGTTTTCCACTATTTCTTTGCAATGTTTACTTAAGAAGGCCTTATCTCTCCCTGCTATTCTCCGGAACTCTGAATTCAGTTGGATGTATCTTTCTCTTTCTTCCTTGCCTTTTGCTTCTCTTCTCTCCTCAGCGATTTGAAAAGCCTCCTTAGACAACTATTTTGCCCTGTTGCATTTCTTTTCCTTTGGGATGGTTATGGTCACTGCCTCCTTCTCAGTGTTATGAACCTCTGTCCACAGCTCTTCAGGTATTCTGTCTACCAGATCTACTCCCTTGAATCTATTTGTAACTTTCACTGTGTAATCATAAAGAATTTGATTTAGGTCATACCTGCATGGTCTGATGGTTTTCCCTACTGTCCTCAATTTGAACCTAAATTTCACAATGAGGAGCTGATGATCTGAGCCACAGTCAACTCCAGGTCTTATTTTTGCTGACTGTATAGAACTTCTCCATCTTTGGCTACAAAGAATATAATCAATCTGATTTCAGTACTGACCATGTGGTGATGTCCACGTGTAGAAGCATCTTTTGGTTTGTTGGAAAACAGCATTTGCTATGACCAGTGTGTTCTCTTGACAAAACTGTTAGCCTTTGTCCTGCTTCATTTCATATTCCAAGGCCCAACTTGCCAGTTGTTCAGTTCTCTCTTGATTTCTACTTTGCATTCCAATCCCCTATGCATATATGTAGACAAGTGTAAAATCTTGTATTGATTCTTTTGTCATTATATAGTGTCCTCCTCTAACTTTCTTTAGGAACTCTGCTCAATATCCCCTAATAACCTAAATGGGAAAAGAATTTGAAGAAAGAGTAAATATGTGTATAACTGAATCAGTGAATTTCTCCTTTTAAAGTTTATTTTGTCTGACATGAGCAATACTACCCCTGATTTCTTCTCATTTCCAGGAAAAATGTTTTCCATCCCTTCACTTTCAATCTTTGTGTGTCCTTTGACCTAAAGTGGGTCTCTTGTAGGCAGCATATTGTAGACTCTTGGGTTTTTCTTCTTCCTTAATCCACTTTGCTACTCTCTCTCTTTCGATTGGAGCACTTAGTCCATTGACATTTAAGGCAATTATTGACAGATAACTCACTGCTGCCATTTTAACGTTACTTTCCCATTGATTTTATATTTCTGCTTTATCCCTTTTTCTGTTTGTTTTCTTTTGTGGTTTGATGATTTTCTCTTGTATTATACTTATGTTCTCTTCTTCTTGGTTTCTGTGAATCTTCTGTTATGTTTTTGATTTGTGGTTATCCTGTTTTTCAAGTATGTTAATCACATCCTATACCTACTTGCCTTAGACTGGTACTCATATAGGCTCAAACACATTTGAAGATATGAAAAAAAAAATCTACTTTTTCTTACTCTCCTCATACACATTTTATAATTTTGATGTCCTCTTTTACATTTTTTACTGTTCATTGTGGTTATCTTTAGTTTCACTGAAAATTTTTTTAAAATGTTTTTTTAAGCCATGTCCTGGCTTACTAGGATAATTTGCTTTCTAACTGTGATTTTCTCTTTCCTATATATTCTTTCTTCTTTCCTATTCAGAGAAGAACTCTTGATATTTCCTCTAGGATTTAGTAATGCTGTTTTAGTTTCTGCTTGTCTAAGAAATTCTTTTTTGTAGATGAAAATAAAGCTATTCTTTTTTAAAAAATGTTTATTTTATACTGGAGTATAGTCAGGTATACAGTGAAGTGACTCAGTTATACATATGCACGTATTCATTCCTTTTCACATTCTTTTCCTGGTTAGGCTATTAGACAATATTGAGCAGAGCTCCCTGTACTACACTGTCAGTCCTTCTCAGTTATCTATTTTAAGTATAGTGAAAGTGAAGTCGCTCAGTCATGTCCAACTCTTTGCGACCCCATGGACACCAGGTTCCTCCGTCCATGGGATTTTCTAGGCAAGAGTACTGGAGTGGGTTGCCGTTTCCTTCTATATTTTAAGTACAGTAGTGTGTATATATCAATCCTAAACTCCCAACTTATCCTTTCTCCTTGACCTTTCCCCTTTGGTAACCATAAGTTTGATTTCTGTGAGTCTGTTCCTGCTTCGTAAATAAGTTCATTTGTATATTTAGATTCAGCACGTGATATATGATATTTGTCTTTGTCTGACTTACTTCACTTAGTAGGATAGTCTCCAGGTCCATCCATGTTACTGCAAATGGCATCATTTCACTCTTTTTAATGGCTGAGTCATATTCCACTGTACATATGTACTACATCTTCTTTATCCATTCATCTATCAGTGAAGATCTCCGTTGTTTCCATGTTTTCCCTATTGTAGACAGTGTTACAGTGTATCCTTTCAAACCAGGACTTTGTCTGGATATATGCCCAGGAGTGGGATTACTGGCTCGTATATATGGTAGCTCTACTTTTAGCTTTTAAGAACTCTCCATACTGTTCTCCATAGTGGCTGTACCAATGCACGCTGCCATCAGCAGGGTAGTAGGGTTTCCTTTCCTCCACATTCTCTCCAGTGTTTACTGTTTTTAGACTTTTTGATGATGGCCATTCTGAGTGGTGTCAGGTGATATCTTACTGTAATTTTAATTTGCATTTCTATGATAATTAGCAGTATTGAGCATCTTTTCCTGTCTGTTGGTCATCTGTGTGTCTTCTTTGTAGAAATGTCAATCTAGGTCTTCTGCCTATTTTTTGATTGGGCGGTTTATTTTTTTGGTATTGTACTACATGAGGTCTTTATAGACTTTGGAGATTAATCTCATCAGTCTCATCATTTGCAAATATTTTCTCCCATTTTGTGGGTTATCTTTTTGTTATCCTTTCTGTTATCTTTTTGGTTTCCTTTGCTGTGCAAAAAGCTTTAGAGTTTAGGTAGAGTTTACCCATTTTTATTTGTTTTTATTTCCATGACTCTGGGAGATGGATCCAAAAAGATACTGTTGCAATTTATGTCAAAAATTTATGTTTTTCTCTAAGAGTTTTATAGTATCAGGTGGTCTTACATTTAGGTCTTTAATACATTTTATTTTTCATTCAGTCTATACATTCTGGTTGGAGCATTTAATACATTCATGTTTAAGATAATTATCAATATGTATGTTCTTGGTGCCATTTTGTTAATTGCTTTGAGTTTGTTTTTGTAGGTGTTTTTCCTTCCCTCCCCTTTTTTCTCTTGTGATCTGATAACTAACTTCAGTGTTTGGATTTCTTTTTCTGTGTCTATTAGAGATTTTCAATTTGCAGTTACCATGAGACTCTGATATAGCAGTCTGTATATAAACAAGATTGCTTTTAAGTTGGTGATCTTTTAATTTCAAGTGCATTTTCAATATCCTGCATTTGTACTCTCCTCACAACTGCTGGTTTTGATATCATATTAGTGTGTGAATGATTACCTACCTCTGTGCTTCTTGTAGGACCTGGGTGTCTGTTTCTTTCTTTAGGTTTTGGGAAGTTTTTAGCCATAATTTCTTTATATGTGGTGTTGAGTTCTTTTTTTCTTTCTTCCCCTCTGGAATCCCTATTATGCATAGATTGGCATGGTAAATTATCCAAAGGTCTCATATATTGCTTTCATTTTTTTTTTTTTCCCATTCTGTCCTGATTGGGTGTTTTTCATTATTCTATCTTCCAGGTTACTTATTCACTCTGCATTATTTATTCCATTATTCATTGTCTTTAGCTCAGTTTTTCTCTTGGTAAATGAGTTTTCTAATTTTCCTTGGTTTTCTTTCCTTTTTTTTACATTTTCTAGTTTCTTTCTAAGTACTCTGCATTTCTGTTGACAGCCTTTCTTAACTCCTTCAGTATTTTCATTATCTTCTTTTTGAGATTGGTGTCTATTCACTGAAGAGGTCTGTTTCATTGCCTGTTCTTTCAGGGGAGTTCTTCTAGTCTTTTAACTGGGAGTGGTTCCTCTGCTTCATTTTACTTCTATTTCTCTTACTCTGAGTTTAGGAGAAACAGTTATGTACTGTGGTCTTGGAGGCCTATTTATATGTGGGAGCATCCCTATGTAGCTCATGTGGGATTAATATTTTTGGTGTGAGGGCTGTTTATTGTATGGATGCTTGTTGCCTCTTTCCTTAGTGTGGGCTAGTCATTATCCCCTTGAAAAGGGTATCCAGATGCAGCTGCTGGTGCCCAGTCATGGGGGTTCTCAGCAGTGGTGGTGGTTCATACACGACCCTAGAACATGCAATGGGAACAGAGGCAGCTCATGAATGCACAGGGAATTCAGAAGGATGAAGTCATTGGCAGGAGACCTATCCTGAAGCACAGAGGAGGGCAGTGGTGGTAGCTCACAACCACCTCTGAAGCCCTAGGGGCAGTGGTGGCTTACAACTGCTCCTGGAGCTCATGCAGGCTGCATCTTGACATCTGAGAGCTCACGAAGGAGAAAAGGCTGTAATGGCGAGTTCCATCCCTCCCCTTGCACACTACCCACATAGTGATGCCCAGTCTCTAAAGCAGACCAGGCTTCTCTGCCTACATCCTCAGGTGCAGCTGCAGATTCTAGCATCTTGAGGTTTCTTCATAGCCCACCCCACTTTACTCCCTGGATCTGATCTCTGAATCCTGAGCTTCTCTACCAAGCCCCCACCCACACTGGCAGACATGTGTTTCAGAGTGGTGAGTGCAGAGTGGTGGCACTGACTGTGCATGTCTCTTTCTGCTCTAGCTGGGGCAAAAACAGTTGCTGCATGCGCCAAGGCTCCAAAGCTCCCCCTCTGTTCCAGCTGGTCTCCCCATGAGGGGACTTCCCAGGGTGCAGGACCCTTTCCTCTTTCACAGTTCCCTCCCAGGAGGACAGGCTCCATCCCTAATTCCTTTCTCACTTTTTTGCTTTTCTTTTCTATTTTGTTCTACCAGGTTATGTGGAGATTTTCTTTCCTTTCAGAGGTCTGAGATCTTCTGCCAGCATTTAGTAGATATTCTATCACAGTCATTCCACATGTAGATATATTTTTGATGTATTTGTGGGAGGAGCTAAACTTCATGTCCTAATACTCTGCCATTCTGACCACACCTGCCACCCCCCCACACTTGCCTCTCTTAAACCATAATGTTTGGTTTCAAAATTTTATTGCCTCTGCCTTTGGCATCATTAAAAAGAGGATATAATAAGAATACAGTTTCAGAAAGAAGATTTGGATATTTGTAGTATCCATAGACTATGAAACTCAGCTTCCCTGGTGGCTTAGACGGTAAAGCATCTGCCTATAATGCAGGAGACCCGGGTTTGATTTCTGGGTCAGGAAAATCCGCTGGAGAAGGAAATGATAACCCACTCCAGTACTCTTGCTTGGAAAATACTATGGATGGAGGAGCCTGGTAGGCTATAGTCTATGGGGTCACAAAGAGTTGGACACGACTGAGCCACTTCACTTTCTATCTTTCTTTGACTATGCAAATTCAAGCAAATTACTCAAATTCTCTGAGTCTGGGATCACTCACTTTCTTAAAATAAGATTATAATATTGACCTTGAGAGTGCCATGGAAATCAAGTAAAATAAAAGCATTAAAGAGCTTAAAACTACAAACATCAATAGTAATATATAAAATGCCAAATATTGTAATAAAAACTAGGACTACCCTATAAAAAAGCCATAGAATCTAAAAGCTATATTGGATTAGACAAGAAGTAAATTTAGGTTGAAATTTTTGGCCCCCAATTTTTTGCATGACTTTGCTAATGTGTGTGACGTATGATATTGCTGATATAATCTAAAGTCAACTTTAGGCCAGTTTCTTGAATAATTATCACCTTAAAATATTACTGAAATGCAGTTATTATTAGTTGAAGTTATAATTACCACTGATAGGTTAGACTGCATTAACTTGTCTTTCGGTTAACCATGAAATTTGACAGAGGACAAATCTGTACACTTAAGAAATCTGTCAAAAGATGAACTGTATTATATTCTGAAAAGTTAGTTCATGATTATTTATGACTAGTGAGGACTTACTAAAAAAAAACAAAAACAAAAACACAGTCTGATGTAATGAGGAATGAAGTGCTATGGAATTTCAGTGCATTTCTTAACATTTCTTTGGGGGGGAAGAAGAGGTTTCACATTGGACAGACCTTCCAGCAGCCTGAAGGACATGAGGGAGATCTTGTTATTCAAAGTGCAGACAGCATGTGCAAAGACATGACTTATAATAGAATGGAGAGTGCTGTATACTGAATTAGAGGAAGTGGGATACGAAATACAGACGGAAGGGTAACCCTGGCATATATCATTATCAAAATAATGCTCTAGTTTAGACTTTTAGACTTTTTTTAAAGCAGAGGAATAGTTTTAGAATGAATATGAAATAGCCTGGAAGAACAGGAGCCTAGAGACTGGAAGATTAGCTGGGAAACTGCATTAGCCCATGTGAGAGGTACGTGCGAAGTCGCTCAGTCGTGTCCAACTCTTTCAGACCCCATGGACTGTAGCCTGCCAGGTGCCTCTGTCCATGGGATTTCCCAGGCAAGAATACTGGAGTGGGTTGCCATTTCCTACTCCAAGGATCTTCCTAATCCAGGGATTGAACTTGTCTCCTGCTTGGCAAGTGGATTCTTAACCACTAGTGCCAGGTTAATAAAGTCCTTAATTAGAGCAGGGGGCTAGGAGAAGATAGGATGTGATAGTTCACTGTTAAATAGAGAGAACTAATGGGACTTGCTAACCGATTAATGTGAGGCCAGGGGAAAACTCAGGATAATCTGGAGATTTTGAGAGAGAAAAGGTTTGTAATCTGTTAAGAGTGCAATAATTAGATCTGTAAGGAGAATTTTCTACTAGCTAGGTTAAGTCAAATTAGTACATTTCTGAAGGAAGCTCAAACACAACGTTAAAGAATAAGATGTTCTGCTAAGAATAATCTATAACACACATGAAGTATTGTGCAGGTTTTAGAATAATTCTGAAAAAACTGACCAGTATATAAGTTTATAAAGTCCTATTAGGAATAAAGCACAGAATGAAAAGACTAAAAGCATAAAATATCACATAGACAATAAAAGTTTACTTAAAATTTTGTATTTTTAAACAACTTGGTATTTCACAGTCATTCATTGATCCATTTAACCAGTAGACATTTACTTTGCAGCATCTATGTACCTGGAAATATATCCGATGCTGGTGGCTGTATATTGTTTAGTTATCTCTGGAGTAACAGGTCCTTCGACTGAATTTATAATAACCCACTTTTTGTTTGTTTTTAAGTAGACAGTCCAGAGCACCACTATTATCTATTTGAAAAAAGTGCTGGTGCCAAGTAACCTGGGTGATACCAAATTCCTGTGACAGATGAGGGCTTCTTCAGATCTTACATAGTGGCAATGTCGCCAGCAAAGACTTACAAAAATATTCACAAGGGAAGAGATCTGTTGGTTTTTTTTTTGTTTGTTTGTTTTTTTTTTAAATCGGGTTGGATAACTGGCTCAGAGGGAAATGTTGTAATATGGGAAAAGTTTGGGACAGGATGAAAGTATTATGCGTATTACCTTAAACAGTAGTTCAGATAAGGAAAAACAAAAGAGAGTCTAGAATCCAAGACAAAAGCCATGGCAGGAAAAAAAAAAAAGAGAACAACTTAGGCCTGAAGAGAGTAAGGTTTGGGCAAATGAGGTGAAAGGGTGGCCCATATGGAGGACTTAAGAGTGGGCAGAAGAGGTACGAAGTTAGAGTGATTAAGAACACTCTTTGAAATACCACCTATATAGAAGCTGGAGCAGACAGTGGGAGAAACGACATGGCCTGAGGAAGTCCAAAGGTGGGAGAAAACTTTCAAAGATGATAAAAATAAAAAGAAATTAAAATGCTGACATCACCATAAAAACAAGATTTTTTCCCTTTCAATCTTGGCCCTAACAGGAATGTTTTATTTGTAAGCAGCAAGTATTGTTCTATAAATCCAAACTTTTAGTAACTAAAAGCATTAGTAAGTACAACATGCAGAGTTTATCTGGTCCTCTGGGTTGCCCTGCCTGAGGCACAGCCACTTCTATAGTCACGAGTTCTAACCCTCCATGGTGGCATCCTGAGACAAGGGGTTGGAAGAACTGAATGACAGCTCAAGGATTTCTCTGAGTTCACACATTCTTTTAGCAAGTTCTTTTATACATTCCCGGATCCCACCTTCCTTTTCCTTCTCCCTTTCCCCATCTCCCCCCATTCCTTCTCCCCTTCCCCTCTTCTTTCATTTATTCATTCATTTCATTTCATTCAAAGTTTATACTCAGCCAGATACTGTTCTAAATCTTCATAGCAACGAAGGCACAGTTCCTGGCCACCTGATGCTTGTAAATAACAGATCACAGTTTTGGTTTTGTTCTACAAATGCAACACAAAAAACCAGGAACAGGGTAAGAGGATGGAGAACGACGAGGTGTCAGTGGTGTAGGATGGCTGGGGAAGGGTATGCTCAGGAAGAGGCAGCACGGGAGCAAAGTCCTGAGTGGGAGGAGGCAGAACATATTCTGTGAAGAGGGAACAGCAAGCAAAGAGTCTCAGGGTCTTAACCTGCTGGAGCTGTGGCTTACCACGTATCTACTATCCTTTTCTTCCTCACTATCAGAGTTCTGATTTTATTCTATGTGACACTGTGTTCAGCTACAAGATGACATTTCCCACTCTTTTGCAGTCACAGAGGTGCTTCTAGAAAATGTTTTTTCTTTTTTTAAAAAAGATGATTCACTGGGGAGGTAAGCCCTTTGGCTCATCTCCACGTTCCCCATCCAGAAACATCAATGCCTGGAGGTGTGGTGGTCATCTTGGATGAAAAAGTTAGAATGAGAGTTTGAGGAATGATAGGAGCCTGGTAGGCTGCAGTCCACAGGATCACAGAGAGTTGGGACACGACTGAGCAACTTCACTTTCACTTTTATGCACTGGAGAAGGAAATGGCAACCCACTCTAGTTTTCTTGCCTGGAGAATCCCAGGGACTGGGGAGCCTGGTGGGCTGCCGTCTATGGGGTCGCACAGAGTCGGACACGACTGAAGAGACTTAGCAGTAGCAGAAGAGAAAGGACTCAGACTTCCTGATGATACTAGGGAATGTCTGAATCATTGCTGGAACATCTCCTTTTCTTTTATTGATACATAAGAGTAAAATAAAAGCCATAATTATTTAGGTCACTAGGAGTCTAGTGGGGGGATGGGGGTACCTCTGTTACTTTGAACTGAAAGCATGTCTAAACTATTTGGAGCCAAGGAGTAGAAACAGAAATGAATTACAAGAATGCTGCAGTAAACTATCTGAGAGATGCTGAGCCAGGGTGGCAGCAGCAGAGGTGGTAATGTGATGGGATTCTAGATTATTCTGAAAGTAGAGCTAACAGGGACTCGCTCACACACTGGATGTGGAGTATGTGGAAAAGATGAGACAAAGGTAACTAGAAGGCTGGGGACCAGAGCAAATGCATAATGGATAATGCCCTTTACTGAAAGAGAAAGAGAAGGAGCAGGTCTGGAGGGAAGGAAAAGACCTGGTGTTCTACTTTGGACAGGTTAAGCTGAAGAGCCTCCCAGGGACCTGAGTGGGAGTGCAAACAGGCAGTGGTGTAGATGAGTCAAGACTGCACACTGGACATGAAGGACACCAGGTCCGGATGAAGTCACAGGAGTGTGGTGAAGGCATTAAAGATGAAGGAAAAGTTTGAGATGAGATGTCTAAAACATTCTGAAAATTAAAAGTCATAAAGAGAAGATGGATCTAACAAAGGAGAGTGAGATAGAATGGTCAGCTGGGAGAAGAAAAACCAGGTAAGCCCAGCATCCCAGAAGTGAAGAAAGTCTTTGATGAAGGAGCAGGGATAAACTGTGCTAAATACACTGTCAGACCTGGGGAAGCAGAGAACGAGAACTCGACCTGGATCTGGAAACATGGAGGTCACTGGCCGCCCAGCTGACACAGCCTCTCTGGAGTGCAGGAGACACTGAAGACAGCACAGACAGAAATGCCTGAGAGGAAAACAGAAAAATGGAGCAGGAAGTGGACGGGGAGAGTAAATGGAGAGGTGGGAGCTGGTATTTATGTGTTTATTGATGCCTTCAAGGTGGGGAGATGTCACAGCCTATTTACGTGCCAACTGCAAAGAAAATGGTGCACAGACGCCAGAAGGCAAGCTCTTCAGGAAGCAAGGGCAGTGCCCACAGGGAGCCGTGCTGCGGGGGGCGGCGGGGGGGGGCGGGGTGTGGCAGGACTGAAGGGGGAAAGGGCTGGGGCAGGCTGCCTTGGGGACAGGAAGAGGGAGACTTTCTCTTCCAGGTATTCATGTCCTCTCAGTGAGCCAGGAGGGAAGGCTCCTAGCTGAGGATGAGGAAAGGGGAAAGGTTATCAGAGGTTTGAAGCAAGAGGAAGAAGTGTAAAACAGAGATGGAGTGAGCAAATTCATCAGAGAGATACAGTAGGATTGCCTGGTAGCATCTGAGGGCACATTTGCTGTTGATGGTCTTAAAATGAGACCAGTGACTTTAATGACCAGTCATTTTCCTTATAATCATCTGAGCTGCTCAAGGGCAGGTGTGGAATAAGCAGGGTTGGATTTGACCACTAGTTGTGGTTTTTCCAAGAAGTGTAACAGCCAAAAAGAGAAAAGGCATTAACTGCATTTGAAGATAAAATCAGCAGACATTTACCTGGTTTTCGTTCTAAAAGCTGTTGTAAATGAAACACGGCTTGTTCATAGTCCTGTTTTCTGAACATGAGATCTGCCATCATCTATAAAGGTAAAAGTTGGTTCTAAAAATACAGCCATGTGATTTTACAAAGCATATCATTCCTATCAAGGTTGACTGCTATGAAAACACACAGGAGAAACATGAGGGCAAAGCTTTATAAAACGGAGCCATTTAAAATTCAAGTACACCTTAAGCAGATTAGCACTGAGATCCGTCAAGGATGTGAAACAGATCTCTGTGTTCACAAAAACTATTTTTAGCAGAAAATATGTTTTAAGCAGTTATTTTTAAAACAGAAATTTGAAGGAAACTGCACTCTATGTGTTATCATAGAGAAGACACCTCACTAGACTTTGTAAAAATAACAAGAAAATCTTTTAAAAACTCCAAATAATATCTCAAAGGAATTTAAAATTAGCAAGACTTACTGAGATTTTCTTATGTGTTTTAAAAGGGAGCGTTCTTGCATTTTTCAGTTATAGTGACTCATTTGTCAAATTATTAAATGAACCTCACAAACTGTCATCTATGAAGCTGTTTGAAAAGCTAACAAAAACCTCAACCCTCATAAAATTGAGAAAGACAAGCAAAACTATTTAAAGCACAAGTGTCTTAAAATGTTATATGAAGAATTTTCTCTGTAATTCAGAAAGTCTGACTGAAACTGTTAAAAACTCCAGCATGTTTAAGTAAATAGTCTTTAGGAAATTATAACTTGACCACATGAACCATTCCTGACCAGGCATCCTTTTAGTCATACAGAAAAACTAAAAATGTACTAATAATCCTAAAAATATTATTTTTCTCAAAAGCCAACAAGAGCCAGGCCTCACATCTACTATTAGTTTTATCAGGTAAAATTTGAAACTGCCACATGGAATAAATACAAGACACGACCGCCCTACTGGCACTGAAGTGTCCTGGACTAACCATGGTGGCGGCCTCATTGTCCTGGTCGTTCTGGAGAAGCAGAGCGCAGTGCCGCAGGCAGGCGTCAGGGTCATCTTGTAGCAGGTATAATCGGGCCAGCTCCAGCATTATCTACAGAGGAGGGCAAGGTTAATCAGAAACAGTCTAGAGCAGAAAGTTAGGAAAGTGTCTAGGGCGCAGATGTCACTTGACCAAAGTTAGTACAATAAAAATGCCAACCATGACAGGCAGGTAAAGCTATAGGTTTGCTCATCTCTAGTTTCTCTTATACTGGGAAAATTATGGAAAAACAGGCTGTAACTCACTTGAAAAGTAGAGAGAGACAAAGCATTGTGAAAAGAACAGGTCCAAAATTAGCAGCTAAGATTCTAGTCCAAGCATCTCCGTGATGGGGCCATGGCCCTGTACCTCTCTAAACCTGTTTCCTCATTTGTAAAATATCAATAAAAGGCTCAAAGCAGATACGCTCCAGCTTTACAACGACAATTTCAGTCACATTAGTTATCACTGAACAAGGTACCTGTTTGGTTGTGACTTATAAACGTTTATTTTTGCCTTATGTCTGAAAGAGCTCTATTAATTCAAAATGTTCAATCTTAAACTTCAAATTCTAGAACATGGTTGTCTTGTGTTTTACATCACTTAAATATTTAGCCATTTACTAGACTGGTTTTTTTTTTAAAAAATATCAATCATCTACCAAGATCTGAGAGTAGAAAATCCTAGAGATGCTGCCTGCAAACTATCAGCACTAGCAGACGGCTCCTGTGGGGAACTGACGGCCGCCATTCCCCGCTGCCTTCTGGCGGGCAAGTCAAGACAGAGGTGTGAAGGAAGACACACGCACGTGAGACTACATGAAACATGTAAAAGAATGAAATTAGAACATTCTCTAACACCACACACTCAAACTCAGGATCAAAGACCTGAATGCAAGACTGGACACTATACAATGCTCTGAGGAAAACACAGAACACTCTTTGAAATAAACTGCACCAGTATCTTTTTGGGTCTACCTCCTAGAGTCATGGAAAAAAAAATTAACAAATGAGACTTAATTAAACTGAAAAGTTCTGCACAGCAAAGGAAACCATAATAACCCATAGAATGAGAGAAAATATTTGCAAGCAATGTGACAACAAGGAATTAATCTCCAAAATTAACAGCTCATGCAACCAAAAGATGGGGAGAAAATCTAAATAGACATTTCTCCAAAGAAGACATACAGATGGCCAAAAAGCAGGTGAAAAGATGCTCAATGTCACTTATCAGAGAAATGCAAATCAAAATTACAGTGAGGTGTCACCTCACACTGGGTCAAGAATGACCATCATCAAAAAGTCTATATTAGGTCTCCCGCATTGCAGGCAGATTCTTTACCAGCTGAGCCACACACTGAGGTTCAACAGAAAACAACAAAATTCTGTGAAAAAAATTATCCTTCCCCCTAAAAAAAGTCTACATCAAATGCTGTAGAGGGTGTAGAGAAAGGGAACCCTCCTACACTCTTGGTGGGAATGTAAATTGGTACCGCCGCTATGGAGAACAGTATGGAGGTTTTTTTTTAAAAAAAAAAAAAAACAACTAAAAATAGAACTATCATATGATCCATTGATTCCATTCCTGAGCATGTATCTGGAGAACACATAACTGGAAAAGATACACTCATCCCTACGTTCATAGCAGCACTATTCACCACAGCCAAGACACGGAAGCAACCTGAATGTCCATCGACAGAGGAATAAAGAAGATGTGGTGCATATTAAAATGGGATATTACGCACAAAAAAGCTGAAATAATGCCACTTGCAGCAACATGGATGGACCTAGAGGTTATCATACTAAGTGAACTCAGAATAACTAAAATCACGACATCATTCATATGTGGAATCTAATTTTCAAAAAATGACACAAATGAACTTATTTACAAAATAGGAACAGATTTATACATATCAAAAACAAACTTATGGTTACCAAAGGGGAAATGCAGTGGGGGGATAAATCAGGAGCTTGGGATTAACATATGAACACTACTGTATACAAGATAAGGTTTCCCTGGTAGCTCAGCTGATAAAGGATCCACCTGCAATGTGGGAGACCTGGGTTCGATCCCTGGGTTGGGAAGATCCCCTGGAGAAGGGAAAGGCTGCCCACTCCAGTATTCTGGCCTGGAGAGTTCCATAGACTGTATCGTCCATGGGGTTGCAAAGAGTCGGACACGACTGAGCGACTTTCAACAAGCACTGTATAGCACAGGAACTCTACTCAACATTCTGTGATAACCTATGTGAGAAAAGAATCTGAAAAAGAATGAATATATGTATAACTGAATCACTTCACTGTATACTTGAAACTAACATTATAAATCAATGATACAGGCCAATAAAATTCAAATAAAATTTTCAAAAAATACTGGCCATGTATATGTTTTCTACATGAATACTACCTTTACATTTACTCTAACATTGTGCCAATTGAGTTTGAGATTCAATCTAGCCTTTTGTATATCCAGCACTAAACAGCCATTGATACACAACAGGTATTCAGTTAACTGAATTGAATCCTCTAGATTCAGGTATTTGAGATTGAGAAATCATTTTACAGTAATTATTAAAACATAGATGAACATAAAAAAAAGCTTACAGATTTACTTTTTATCACTTGTTCCATAATAATTTTTAGACTCTAACATTATTAATTCAAGCAATCATGTATTTTACAGTATTTATAAAACCAATATTAATATTTTAACTTGCATTTTTGGTACTTTTCTTTCCAAATCTTTGTAAATAAGCTGTTAAGAAGTTTACATTTGGGAAAATGAGATGACATCTGGATTACAAGGTGCTGAAAATTTTATAAAGGTACTGACCTTATTATCTGTCTCACAATGAACAAGAGCTTCTCTATAAAACTTAATTGCTTTTTCATAGTTTCGCTGAGCAACAGAATGTTTTGCAATCTCTGCACAAATTTCAGCTGCTAAATGTTTCTGTGCAGGAACTGCATCTGGCTGTTCCATCTGAACACGTTTTAGCACTCGAGCTTGTAATTCTCGAGCCTAGGAAAATGTAAGGAGAAAAAGCAATTAAAAAAAGTAGAAGAAAAGAAATGAAACAATTCTCAATAATTCACATGTAGCATAATTTTACAGATTTATTTAAGCATTATTGGTCTTCAATGTAACAAAGCCGGATCCAAAGATAATGTCTTAACTGAGGTCTTCAAAAGGTACTTGTTTGCAAATGAGCCATGCAATTATCTTTGAAATTATAAAAGTACAGAGTCTTTTATATGCACTGAGGAGGAAATGCAACCATGGAACAAATATTTAGAAAAGATACCTAGATACTATCATTAAAAATTGTAAATGTTTATTACATTAATAAAATAGTACCTAAAAGTTATTGAATCAAATATTGGCACTTCCCTGGTGGCTCAGAGGTTAAAGCGTCTGCCTGTAATGCGGGAGACCTGGGTTCGATCCCTGGGTCAGGAAGATCCCCTGGAGAAGGAAATAGCAACCCACTCCAGTATTCTTGCCTGGAGAACCCCATGGATGGAGGAGCCTGGTGAGCTACAGTCCTCGGGGTCACAAAGAGTCGGACACAACTGAGTGACTTCACTTTCAGGGAGTAAGTACATCCACATACTGTCAATGGCATATAGATCAGTCCAGTCTTTCTGAGGGGAGCACCCCTGTAAAACATGCTCACTCTCTAAAATCACTGAGGCTACTGAACTTAGCTGTTCCATTCTTGGGAAGGTATTAAGGACATCACTTAGAAGGAAAACAATTTCAAAATGATGAGTCTGAAATTTAGAGATTTTAAATCCATTAATAAAAATCTACCATCAAAGAAGCCTCAAGGTCTCAAAGATGCTAATACTGAATTGTTCCAAACATTAAGAAATAGCATGTCTTAGAGAACAGTCTTTCTCTTGAATGTATGTGCACAAATATTGAACAAAATATTAGCAAATATCTTAAAATTTCAGCAATATCTTTTTAAAAAAATCACAAAGTATCATTTATTTCAGGAATATAAGGATGGTTTAACATTTGAAAATCAATCAATTTAATATACCACAGGAAAAAAAAATTGGAAAAAAGTCACATGACCATCTTGACAGATGCAGAGAGTACATTAGATAAAATTTAAGTCATGGTACTAAAAATACTGTTAACAAACTAGAAATAAAACACATCAGCCACTTATATTTAGGAATACATCTAAGGAAACATGTACAAAACCTCTACATTGAAAAACCACAAAATATTAAGGGAAATTGAAGAAGAAAAGTGAGTTTAACTCCTGTCTTTGACACTAGTTGAGTGAGTTCTTGCAAATTATTAAACCAAGCTTCTTCAGTTGTAAAACAGGATTAAAAATATCAACCTTTCCTAATTGTTATATAATAATTAGCAATGATATTTTTAAATAGTACAATCCAGTGGCATTCAAATGTTATTTCTATTTGACTTATCTTCCAGAATAGCTGGGCCGAAAGACTGTCTTTTCTTTTTTTTTCTTTTTTTTTGTATGTGGTATATTTCCTTCTGAAACCACCACCCACGCTCATTCCTTCACAAACGAAGGTGTTTTCCTTACCTGTTGCAACGAAGTGACTGCATCGTCAGGTCTGTCCACCTTACTGTAAACTTTTGCTAGAAGAACTTGAAAACGTCCATCCTCCATGAGGGCCGACAGTTCATTTACTATGAAAGAAAATATATTGGGGAAAATTATGATTCATTTAAAATGTTTACATTTTCCTACAAGTTCTTACACTTGATTCTGAAAAATAGTGAATTAAGTTTAATAATGTTCAGTAAGTAAAATGAAGAATGGCCAAATTTGGCAGAGGGGGAAGGATTTATGATTAAAAAGTGGCCTGAAGAAAGGCTAAAGAACTGTAGAATAACGATCCTCTTCTCAGACATATAAGAGAACAATACAACAAAACAGTGAGAATTTCAATTTTCATTAAGTGGGTAAGCATTTCCATTTATCGAAGTTATTTAGAGACAAGATAGGGTA
The DNA here is from genome assembly GCF_042477335.2 of Ovis canadensis. Lineage (NCBI taxonomy): Eukaryota > Metazoa > Chordata > Mammalia > Artiodactyla > Bovidae > Ovis > Ovis canadensis. The sequence goes on along the minus strand of NC_091246.1, from coordinate 149,027,424 downwards.
TTTGGTACATGCAATTAAGATAACTGCTATTTTTTAATAGTAGAACTTAATAAACAGTGTATATATATGTATATATATACACACACAAGCACACACATATACATAATAAAGGCTGACTTTGATGTCAACCTGTCTGGTTTCAAATCGAGGCTTTATCACTTGCTAGTTAACAAGATACAAATTGAACAGGGTATCTATCCTTTCTGTCCCTCCCTTTCATCTGTAAAGTATGGGAAATAACAGTGCCTATCTCATAGAATTATTGTAAAATTTCAGGTTCATAAATTATTAAATAATAGATGCAAAGCAAATTAAAACAAAGCCTTGTACATGGCAAGTGCTCGAGTATTTAAAGAACTCTAGATAATTAACACAAGGTTGTTTCTCCCACCATTTATCAAGTGCGTCATACTATGTTTGAAGTGGTTTACGTACATTGTTTCTTTAAACTTTCAACCTGAGAGCCATGTTTTGTTATTGCTATTTTACAGGTAAGAAAAGGTGGTACAAGGAACCACAAGGAGGCTGTGACAATGGTGAGAGCAGGTGGGAAGGAGAGCTGAGAGGGGTGGCAGCGTGCAACTGGGGAGGCCGTGTAAGCCCCTGTAAGACTCCAGTTAACTCTGAGAGAAATGGGAGACAAGGAGGACTCGAGCAGGCAGGACTGGGCTCCCACTGTTTGAAAGGTCCAACACTGCTGCTGGGTTAGGAGCGACTGTGTCAGGGTGTGGGGTTGAGGGTGGAAACAGGGAGACCAGGTGGAGGCTACTGTTGTGCTCTACATAAGCAAGGACAGGCTGGCAGTGGTAGAAATAAGGAGACGCGAGAGAATTCTGAATACATCTGGAAGAACCAAGAGGGTTTCCAATGGACAAGGAGTAGAGTGAAGGCAAGGATTTTGGCTCTCTGAAACTGTAAAGAAAAGATGAAGTTACTGAAATGAAGGCCACACACAGAACAGATGTGGGGAGGCAGATAAGGAATTCAGTTTCAGACATGTTAAATTTAAGATGTTTATCAGAACCCTGGTGCTATTCTTTATCAGCTAGGTGAACCTGTAAACATCAAGAAAACTGAGTATCAGATTAATTTAAAAATGGAGATAATTTTATCTGCCTCAAAAACTAATGTAAGCACTAAGGCATCTAAGTACACCACCGGATGTGCCAAGCAAATAATTATTAAATGAAAGTATTTATACTGAATAAATGTAATATGCTTATGCTCATGGAAGTAAAACATACTCCTTTAATCTCTAAAACCTTTAAGGCCATCTGTAGTGTTTCAAGCAAGGTCTGACAAGACTCAGTACAAGTATTTCTATGGAATTAAAAAATGCATTCAACTTTAGTAGGCTTTAAGTACCAACTTCAAATATACAATGGATTATTACTTAGCCATTACAGATAATGAGATAATGTTATTTGCAGCAACATGGATGGATCTGGAGATTCACATTAAATGAAGTAAGTCAGAAAAAGACAAATATCATATGATTATCACTTATATGTGGAAACTAAAAAAAGATACAAATGAATTTATTTATAAAACAGATTTATAGACTTCAAAAACAAACTTATGGTTACCAAAGGGGAAAGCTGGAGAGAGGGATAAATTAAGGGTTTGGGATTAACAAATACACATCACCATAATCAACAAGGATCTACTATATAGCACAGGGAACTCTACTCAGTAATCTGTAATAATCTACGTAGGAAAAGAATCTGAAAAAGAATGGCTATATTGTATGTGTATATATATTATATATATGTATAACTGAATCACTTTGCTGTACACCTAAAATCAATACAACATTGTAAATCAACTGTAATAGAAATAAAGGAAGTTTTTTTAACTTAATTTTTATGTTACTTTGGAAAGTAAAGTGTTTCTCTATAACACAATTAACTTTCATAAATCTGTTTATATTTTTAAATATCTTATTTTAGTAGATTGACATTCTGACAAATCAATCTCACATACTAAGGAGGTAATACGTATTAATATCAAAATAAAAAGGATCAGATATATCAGGTATACTTTTTAAAATTAGATTTTCATACCAGGTTCATGAGCTAGAGCATGCTGAAGAACTTTTTCTGCTTTATCATACCACTTCAGTTTTAATAAGAGCTCAGCCAGGTCATAGCAGAGATAATTTTGTTGTCCACTTTTCAGAGCAGCCTCATAATAAGTGATTGCCTAAACAGAATCCATTTCAGTTAGGAAAAGAAAAGGCAGTGAGAGTGGCATTCAAGCATAGATCCTGTATACATTATGACTTAAAGCAACTAGAAGTAACTTAAAAGCAGCTTATACACAAACTTGCACTATTGGTTAAGTATGTTATTTTTCTTACAGAATCAAAAATCACAGAGGGCAACTAGAATTTCTTCTAACAAATAACAAAAGTACTCACAATTTTTATTCCAAAAGTTAGTGAAATTTACTGACTGAAAATTCTTTGCTGGGTGTTATATATACATTCAACAGTTACAAGGAGTAGGGCAAGAGTATAACAACTAGAGGAAAATCCATTATCTTGACCAGAAAACAAAAAAACAGAAAAAAAAAAATCCTCAAAGCACATGGCTCAAAACTGGTTCAACAGAAAGGATATCTATTATGCTTTTTCATATAATGAAAGAGATATTAACAGTAAACATATCTTAATTTACTTGATGGCAAAATTTGGGTGTAAAATGAAGCCTGACATAAAGTTTAGGGTCCCAATATCCTTTGCAAAATGAAGCAGAGAAGAATCTGAGACACTGAGAAAGTCCTTAACACAAATTCCAGTTTGTAAAAACAAATTTGGGGTTTCCAACCATTAAGATACAAATAGTGCTTGCTGAAGATCTCTCATCAAGCAGGGTTCGCAACTTTGATCCAACAGATATATCTAAAACTGTGAAGTATTTACCTTTGAGTAGTTGTGAGTTTTCACAAGAGCTTTCCCAATTTTGCTTGCCAATGTTCCATCCTTTGGGTTGTGATTCAGTGCCTGCTCATACGCTACTATGGCTTCCTCAGGCTAATGTTGGCAGATACAAAAAATAAGCAATAAAATAACAGCTTAGTTGGCTCCCATTAAATGACAACACTTCTATAACTAAGCTCTACATCTGGAAAACTTAACAAGACTAATAAAGCACATATTAATTCCAGAAACATTAATAATTTCAGGGAAATGACCAGTCACTAGCGCAGGTATAATTTAGTAGGACAATCCCAACCATATTAAGTAGGTCCGGGTCCTCATAAGTAGTCATATGAGAACTGAGAGAGAGCTGCTTGACTTTTCAGCTGGCAGTCATTAGAAAAGACAGAAAAAGAGGGTCAGAGGATTGCTTCCCTTTGAAGAAAACTTCATCTCAGCCAGTAGCTCTTTCCACCCTTTTAAAGGTGACGCTCACTTTACTTCTGGCATCTCTATTTCAAATGACAGTGGGGAGTAACTGGATCTTCGTTTGAAAAAGACAACTACAACTTTTTAACTGTCATGGTTGTCTCCTTTTTACTGTGATGACACGATCTTCAACTATTAAGTAAATATTAGTAAAATGAGAGGCGGGGAACTGGATAAAGGTGGCTAAAAGGTAGAAGCTTCCAGTTAAAAGCATTACAGATGTAATGTACAACATAATAATTAACAGTGAGGTACACTATATGTGAAAACCGTTGAAAGAGTAGATTCTGACAGGTCTCATCACAGAACAAATATTTTTTTCTATTTTTAAAATTTTGTACCTATATAAGATGATGGATAGTCACTGAACTTACTGTGATAATCATTGCATGATGTAAGTTAAATCAGTATATTGTATCTTAAACTCACAGTGCTGCATGTCAATTATATCTCATTAAAAATGGAGGGAAAAAAACCCAAATTCCTTTCCGTAGAATGTTATGCTAATCACAAAGAAGAATTTTTGGTTTTTTGTTTTGTTTTTAAATCTACGTACAGTAGTATCAACAGCTTTACCTCCTGAATATTCATGTATGCATCACCAAGGAGAAGAAAAGACCGAGGACTGGGCATCCTTTCAGCCATTTCTCTGGAAATCAGATGAAGTCTACTTAGCATACTGAATACAAATTTCTTCTTCTAAGCCAATAAAAGAAAAGCTCACTTATTTCAATAAACTAATAGCCTTTGAGTACTCTTTATATCCCACAGTGTAATACGTACTATTAAAACCCTACCAATACTCACAACCAGATTGTTTGCTCTAGGTCAACAATTTTTTTCATTAAATTTTCCATTTCTTGAAAAGCAGGTAGAAGCATACTGACAAGAGAGTAAATATGTAAGCTCTCATTATCCAGAAATATGTTTTGCTCTCCTTAATTCTAAAATGATGTGGGAATGAAGTTCCAAAATATGACAAATACTTATTGTCATCCTATGCGTTTTGAGCTCTGATATTCATGGTGTAAGTCATATACAACAATAAAAATACAAAATCTTCTATTTCAATATTTGCTGCTGCTTTTTATCTACAAAATGTGAACTGCTAAAGGTGAAAATACCAAAAGTTGCTCAAATAATATGGTGCTAAGTCTTTAGTGTACCTCTCATTTAATTGGTCCAAAAACTAATGAGAAAAGAGAATTAAGACTTTACAGATAATGCTAAGAGTTTACTATATAGCTAATGTGTCAGATCTGCTTAAAAAAACTATGCTTTTAACTACTATACTATAGTGCATCCAAATCCATGTACTCAATTTTAAAATGCTGTCATATCATTAGAGGTGATAGTGCTGATCTTTTAGAAACATCACAGAAAACATAATTTAGGAAACTCCAGCCCATTCAACTATACAGGGGCTGCTTCTCAGTTTCTTTGCATCACTCAGTAACTACAAAGAACCTGAACAGATTTCTGGGCTTTGATATTTGCAAAATATAGATGAATCAACATGACTTAATTCATCAACATTCTTAAGGACAAAAACATTACTCTTCTTTCACATGGGTTGTGTGCTTGTATCTTTATCTTTTTGTTTGGGGAGCAGTGTAAGAACAACCTGTGTGTGCATGAGCACACTCACGGCTGTGTGCTGTGTATCCCACTAACTCCTAAGGGCATCGGCGTATGATACTTCCAACCCCTGCCATTTCTGTAATCCATACCTTAGTGCGATAAGTGCACAATTTTCTTCTGCTATGAGACAGTGTTAAACATGACTATTTAGTCCCTGAATTGTTACATTACATAATGCTTTTAAGCTATTAGAATACACGTAATTGTTGCTCTTTTCCTTCCCACCCAGGAAGATTCAAGGTCCAAAAACAACACCTGAGGAGGGAGACTGAGCTGAGAAACTGGAGGGAGTCACAGGCTGAAATAAATTGTAATCACTATGATTTAGGTTTTAGGGAGAGTGTAACCTGGTTAGAGTGACTGTGGCTGGTCGCAGTAGAAGGAAGCAATAACACGTTAAGGAAGGGATCTATAAAGTATACAAAAGGCAGTTAAAAGGAAGAAAGAAATTTGGGGATTAATTTTAGAAGATAAATGTGTCAAAATATAATGGGCCGAAAGAACCATTTACCTGTAACAAGTGATATATAACATTTTCTCTTTTCTGTGCTTCAGATATATATCTGCCATTTTCTCCTTGGCCTCTATGAAATACGGCTGCTCGGCTGTAACATTCTGAAGCATGCTTAAAGCCCTCTCCACATCCCCCTGGGCCAGAGCTAGGTCTGCGTTAGCGATAGTGACACGCAACTCTTCAGACGTCCCAGAAAATTCATGGATGGCATCTTGTAAAACTTTGGCTGCCTCGTGCTGTAAGGGTGACATCAAAATAACATTCAAAACTGTAACAAATCACACTACAAATGGGGGTCTTCTTCTAATACAGAATGAACAATAAATGCTAGCACAGTTTTGATATTTGTGATATACTGATTGATTTTTGAAAAGCACAAAAATTTAAAACTAAACTCAGAGACCAAATTAAGATGACATATTTGTTAGCTGAAAAATGTTCTTATAACTATGACAACAGCAGTTGCTACGTAAGAGTTGCTGCTACTATAATTTAATTAACATTTACCTTGCATCCAGCATTGTATTAACCCATTACTTCTTATGACAATCCTCCAAGGTAGTTACTATAATTACCTCCCACCTTGCAATAAGGAGAATAGACTCAGACAGTTAAGGAGTTAACAAATGATGGAACCAGCCTGACTCCAAAGCCTAAATTCTTTGTTATGTTCATTACTGCATCTTCAGTGGGATCCAGTCCACAGTCACCCTCTGGACCAGATGGTTCTTCACTACATAGCAGGTTATTCCCTACACTAGGACATCATTTTCGTTATATGCCAGGTGAAAATATTTCCTAATTTCCAAACCAGTACCTCAATGAACCGAAAATATCATTTATTCTAATTCATCTCAACTTAGAAGATTCTAAAAAAATTTTGATTTAAGAAATGTTAAACCAAGAAAAAAAATTGTGCATTGTAGAATCAATCTATAATGGAATTGGTTCTCCTTATTTAATGCATTTTATGTTAATTTGTTAGTGAAGTAGAAATTCTTTGAGATTTGGCAAGTACCTAGACAGAGCCCTACTTTCCACTAAAATACGAAATATGAAGTAACTGATAAGCAACTGCTGTAACTTAAAAAACAGATTATAAATGATAAGTTCCTCATTTTCTACAAGATTCTAATTCTTTTCTCAGAATTGCATTCATGCTTGCTTCCATCTGGTGCCAAGTGATGAGAAACAAATTTTCTAAACTTAACCACTTGTTCAAGGGAATAATTTTTCATTTTCATTTCCTATGACTATATATACTTGGATAACAAAGTTCAGATCTGAGCAATTGAATTAAATTTGACCTACCTGTTCTCCATTTAAACGGTGAACCTCTGCCAACTCAAGAAAGACTGATAAACGATGGCTTGCATCAACTTCAGTTTTTCTATATTTTGTCTTTGAGGAAGATCCAATTCTCCTCATTCCTGGTAAACTCATTGCCATGTGCAGAGTTTTAATTGCTTCTGCTATTTCTCCCATTTTCTTTTGTGACTGTGCTTTTATCAGATGATATAAAGGATATTCTCTCACCTGAAAAAATAATATTCAGAAATCCTTCCTTGGAGTGCTTACAACATCAACACATAGTTTACAATCCATAAAATGTTATGATAATAGGAACGCTGAGGACAGTCTACCCTGTGAATGCATGAGGTCCTTTTCTGTCCTCTTACTCATGTTCTGATCATTTATTGAAAAATCAGAATTCAGGTAACCTGCCACTACCTAGTACTCTCTGGTGGATAAACAGGTGCTGCTACCATGATAGGAGAGAAACTGCACACAGACTTTAGAAGGCCAGCAAGTATAGTCGAAGAACTTATTTTAGTTTTCAGAAAATGAAATTTCTTTATCTGAGACTTCTCCTACTGAAATATAAGTTATCAGATTTCTACAATTTCTTTTTATTTTCTAATTTTAAGATTAAACATTCAGGGCATGTTAACCAAACACGGGTTTTTGCCCTTTGATACTACTCTGAAATGTGTACTACTGAAGCTTCTGTCTTTAGTTTGGCTACCAATGGCATATACAGGAAAAATGAGAGAATGACAGACGATGAGGAAGGAGTCAAGAAAAGAAGATGGTACAGAATGAGATGACGTGGCAGCCATCTCGCCTCCAGGATGGCTATAGTCCTCCTAAGGCTGGGTTCTGAGCCAGAGCTAGGCATCAGGTTTACCTGTTGTCCTTGTGTAAATAATCACGCTTATGCTCTCATCTCAGAGATCTTGATTCATTGGGTGTGGTGCTGGCACTGGGGTCATGATGTACCACTAGTCTTAAGAACTACCATCCTAAGAACCAGGTGTTACTTTCTACAAACCTTGCCTGCAACTCGAATTCTCCGGTTAACTAAAGGGTTCTCACATCAAAGAGTCAAAGACGCTGCCAGACAAACAGAAAGTCTGAGGAGCTCCTGACGAGACTTCAGGAAGCCCTTGAACCTAGGATTTTCTGTAATGCTCAGGGATATGGGATGTTTACACTGAATGTCTTGGATAGAAATCTAGTGTGTTTATGTCCTCAAACCACATACCAACTTTCAAAATGACTAGGCATTCTGTGATGATGTATCCAAAGTTATTAAAAATCAAGGTCCAAGAAAGAGACAATAAAATAAAAATCCTAAAACATAAAAGTATTTGGCACAATGTTCTATATTAAAAAGCAGAGACATCACTTTGTTGACAAAGGTCCATATAGTCAAAGCTATGGTTTTTCCAGGAGTCATGTATGGATGTGAGAGTTGGACCATAAAGAAGGCCGAGTGCCAAAGAATTGATGCTTTTGAACTGTGGTGTTGGAGAAGACTTTAAAGAGCCCCTGGGACTGCAAGGAGATCAAACCAGTCAATCCTAAAGGATATCAACCCTGAATATTGGAAGGACTGATGCTGAAGCTCCAATACTTTGGCCATCTGATAAGAACAACTGACTTATTATAAAAGACCCTGATGCTGGGAAAGATTGAAGGCAGGAGAAGAAAGGGACGACAGAGGATGAGATGGTTGGATGGCATCGTCGACTCAATGGACATGAGTTTGAGCAAGCTCTGGGAGATGGTGAGGGACAGGGAAGCCTGGCGTGCTGCAGCTCATGGGGTTGCAAAGGGTAGGACAGGACTAAACGACTGAACGACAACAATGCTCTATAACTGACAACTATCTTTATACGTATTCACAGTACATTTAATGTTCATTAAAATTGTAGAGTAGTATTATATTAGTTTTATAGAAAAGAAAACTGAGGTTCAGAGAGCGAGAGGTAGAAAGACCAGACACTAATTCTAGGTCTTTTGTTACCAAGTCCATATAGTTTTGTTAAAATAAACCACAGGTGCCTCCATTTTTTTCTCCTAATGCTAACGAGTTCAAAACATTTTCCACTAAAAAAATTCATTTATTAGCAAAATGTTACAGGCTAAAATACAAAACAGTTGAACATGTAAACATTTGCTAAAGGTTTAAGGACAGCGATATGACTTATCTACTTGAGTCTGGAACACTTACCTTAAAATTATAGCTCAGGCATAGTTCAAGAGACTGAGAACACAATTTGAATTTTTCCTGAGACAAATAAACCTGAGCCATCAGGAGATGAGCATCAGCATAGGAAGGGCTGTGTTCTAGGCAATGCTGCAAGTTATTATAAGCTGCTTCAATATCACCTGGTGAGGAAACAAAGTAAAAAAAAAAAAAAAAAAAGATTACAAGGAAATCTGAGAGAAGAGGGAGAAAAGTAGTCTATGGATAGTTCTGGTGTCTGACCTTGAGGTCCTCAGCTTAAACTCTACCTGCAATACTAAGTCGCTCAGTCATGTCCAACTCTCTGCGACCTCGTGGACTGTAGCCCACCAGGCTCCTCTGATCATGGGATTCTCCAGGCAAGAATACTGGAGTGGGTTGCCATGCCCTTCTCCAGAGGATCTTTCTGACCAAGGGATTGAACACACATCTCTTATGTCTCCTGTACTGGCAGGCAGGTTCTTTAACACTAGCGCCACCATCTGCTTCTTTCTAGTTTGCATGAAAGATTATATCCAAAGCCAGGCCATCCCCTTGGTGATAAGGAGCAAATCAGAGTATGTGAAAAGATCAGAATCCATCACCACTGTTACTGACAGTCCTGTAAATGTACTTTTACTATCCTTGTCTATTTTTTTTAAATTTATAACTTCTTTAAAATATGTAAAACATAGAAACTTAAATAACTAGAAAGTTACAGTGCCACATTAACAAGAAAGATTTAATCTAGCAATCATTCTTGGCCACAAATTTTACTTCTGCACAAAAGACAACACAAAAAGCATAGGAATATACTCTAGAAGTTTATAAAGGTGAGTTACAGATTTTAAATGCCTCTTAATACTAACTGAAATATTCAAGTGTTCTGGAAACACATCTACTGTATATCTAGAAGTCTTTTTTTTTTTTTTTAGTATAGTTGATTTACAACTGATTTACTGTGTTAGTTTCAGGTATAAGTAGTGACTCAGTGTTTTTGCAGATTATATTCCATTATAGGATATTAACTACATCTGGGAGTCTTAAAACAGAAGGAAATGATCAAAATGAAAGTGATCAAAATACTGGATTCTACCTTGGGCTGACAGCTAAGGGAGGAAGAGGCTCTTCAGAGAAACATCAGCACAGACTCTAGGTGCTAGAAGTTTCGTGATATAACCCACATTGATTCACATTTAGCCATCTCATAAACTGGCCTTAAGCAGGTACAGCTAGACCAGAGCCCTGTGTAACTCTGCTAAATTATTATCTGTTCAATAACTCTCTATGACCTTACCTGACACCTCAACAAACAAAATAAGGCTTACAATCAGGCCTTCAGTCCTAAAGGCTCAACGTTCTTATAACAGAAATCCATTTAAACAGAAAACATTCTTCTTAAAAACAGGGGATTAATAAAAATTTGGCTGAGTTAGTATAATAACTTATTAAATGAAGTGTCAAAATGTGTCAATTAACCATCAAGCATAATCAATATTAGAGTTTTCATTCTGAAGCAATCCAACACTCAGAACTCTACAGGCAAAAAAAGAAAGGAGGATTAAGCATAATAAATTTGCAAGTAAATTACCACCCCACATTCTTTTAGGAAAGAGAAGGATCACAGAGATAACCTGAAAAAAAGTGATTATTACTGGGACTTCCTTGGTGATCCAGTGGTTAAGAATCTGTCTTGTAAGGTAGGGGACACAGGTTTGATTCTCGGTCAGGGAACTACGATCCTGCAGGACATGGAGCAACAAAGCCCACGTGCCACAATGAAAGATTCCACATGATTCAGTGAAGACTGTGCATACTGCAACTAAGACCTGACGCAGCCAAATAATAAATATGTTTTAAAAAATAGATTATTTCCCAAAAGAAGGGTTTGCAAACAATAGCCTGAAAAAAAAAAAAGAGAACTATGTGAATAACTGAGATCTTTTTTGTTTCTTCTAAAGGTAAAGAGAAGGAATATGGCCAGTTAGCTTTAGAAGGCCACTAATTACTTAAAAATGGAGAAACAGGTCATTGTTGGGAAAAAAGGCCAAACAAACATCACATCAATATCACATTCTTATCTGAGATCAGCTCAAATTCTCCTGAGAAAAAAAGAAATTTCATTTCTGTCCTGCAGTTCTGCCTCTGTCAGGGTCTTCGGTAATGAAGAATTTGGCTGGCCTTGGTTCCCAGGAGACCGTCTCTAGATCTTGGAATAACCCAAGCAATAAGAGTGTCTTTGTTATTCATGGTAGGCCCTGATAACTTATGCTAATATGACTAAGGGCTGGCCAGGCCAGAGATCCCAACCATGTGAGTAGAGGGGTAGGGACTCTGAGTCATCCATACCACCTGACCTGGGGAGAGGGGAGCTGTCTATGTAATAAAACTCTTGGGTAATGAACCCTGGGTGAGCTTCCCTGCTGCTAATGGTCTAGAGGTATTGTCATATGTTGATGCATCAGAAAGTTGATGTGTCTTGCCTCCACAAAGAAATGACAATGGAAGCTTCACACGTGGGACCCTCCCAGACCTCAACCTCTGCTTCTCCTCCTTTTGCTAGTTCAGATGGATATTTTTTGCTATAAAATTCTAATCCTAGCTGTAGTGCTTTCCTGACTTCTGTGAGTCTTTCAAGTAAACTACTGAACCTGATGGGAGTCGTCAGAACCCTTAAATTTGCAGCCAGCAAGTAAACGTGCAAATGGCTCTGGGAACCCCTGAGCTTGTGGCTGCTGTCTACAGCTAGGGCAGTCTGATGGAGACTGTGCCCTTAACCTGTAAGTCTGGTCCAACTCCAGGTAGTTTGTACCAGAAGTCACTGCAATTGGCAGCTTAGCAAGGATACTACTGTTTAGACATGTGCCAGCACTCTTTCACATGATTTCAGGCTGCTCTTTTTAACAACGGGGTCATTCCTAGCAAGAGTTGGTTGCTCAGTCGTGTCCGACTCTTTGCCATCCCATGGACTGCAGCCCACCAGGCTCCTCTGTCTATGGGATTCTCCAGGCAAGAATACTAGAGTAGGTAGCCTTTCCCTTCTCCAGGGGATCTTCCTGAAACAGGGATCGAACCCAGGTCTCCTGCATTGCAGGCAGATTCTTTACCTGCTGAGCTACAAGGGAAGCACTTCATTCCCAGAGACTTTGGCAATGTAATATTACTATTAATATACGGAGACTGAATTATATAAAAATTCAAAATAAATAAGTATTTAATAAGTTAGTCACAGAATTCAAAGTCCCATTTGAATATCTAGTAGGTGATACCCATTCTAACTGAAAATAAAGTAGAAACATCATGTGGCTCAACAGAACTCACTTAGGAGAAGGTATCAGAGACTCACTTCTTACAACTAAAGTATTTTAGAGGTGAAATAAACTCTTGTGATAATTTGGTTCTTTTTTAAAAATAGTTAAAACCAAGACCCAAAAAATTAATAAAGTCAATCTCTTAACTCTTTCTGTTATATATAGGAAGTAACTGTTCATGAGAATGAATACATTTAAGGTGGTTTCTGCCCTACAGGACTTTACAAACTTAATTTACTCTGCAGAGCACGTAGCCAGCAAAGATATATATATATATATATCTCTCTCTATATATATATCTATATGGCCCATATGATGGTCTACTTATATATATATTGCCAAACGTATGTGTCCTAAAATGCTAAAGTTATACCTGAGGTTATTTTTTTAAAGCTATGAACTACCAATCACAGAAACTAGACAGGAATTAATTAATATATTTCTTAAGTATCTGAAACCTGATAAACATCAGATTTGATTATGCCAATGAATCAATAATGATGGATTATGATCTGTTCAAAGGAGAGATTAAAGACTATAAATTTTTACTGCCTGGCTTTAGTACTATCTGATGGACTTTTTTTAAAGTGGTAGAACTATATTTTTCCAGAAGTTCATTTGAATCACAGAAGTTTATAGTAATCTTTTTTAAAGAACTAAACAGTTAAGAGTTGTACAATTTTATTCTGTATAAAAATTAATTAGCTGTGCATATGTAAAATGAGTATTTTGTGTGACTATTCTTCATATATGAGGAGTGCTTATTTTGCTCATACTTGTTCTTATCAACACCAGAATATAAAGGTTATTCTAAACTTTTAATGTACACCTTACCTGACAAATACTTCACTTTTGCTATTAGAAAGACAGCCTGCAGAAGACCAGGAACAGTTCTGACTACAGTCTCCAGGATGGAGGTACAACGTCTGAGAAGAGGAGAAAGAGGCTGCCCAGGACTTGCAGGCTAAACAAAACAAATCAGTAAGTCATTTTTTTAACAGTATTAGGCTAAAAAGAAACACATTATTAATTGTAATGTGAACAGCAAAACCCACATGCTTTTCTAAAACTTCTCTTATTCTATTCATTGCCCAATATCTCACTATGACTAGATTAATACCGGTTTATCTCCCTGGGATCTATGAACAGGCTATATAAATGATGGCTTTTGCTCAGCAAAATAATTGTGAAATTACTATACAGTTACTAATTTGATAACATATGAAAGGAGCATTTATGTTCAAAAGCTTTATCAAGGAAACACACCTGTTCAAAGGAATAGAGAGGCAGAGTTTCTTGCTGGAACTGAGAGTCAAGGGAATGTGAGTTCTAATTCTAAACCTGTCTTGGGATTTTACTCAGTTCAATAACCTGCACCACCCTTGAGAATACGGCAAAGTCAGTGTTTAGAGAATTCAGATTCTGTCATCCTAGTGAAAATCCAATGGCAGAACACACGCAGGTACAGTACACCAAAGGTCCCATATTCCCCACTTTCCTGTCTGACATGTTGTAGGCCCTCAATTTTTTTCTCTTTTTATTAATAATGAATTTAATAACTAAAGTAGTATTAGACCACTTGTTTATTCTTTTAATGGCTATCTACTCAATCTTTATCCAGCAGTTATCCACTCACAACTTAGAAATGTGATATTAGATTTTAAATATCCCATGTTCACTCTCCTGCTTTACCTTACTAATGCTCCCTCCTTTATCTGAAGGACGATCCTCCCATCCCCGTAACCTTACACTCCACGTTCACAGACTCTTAACTGAAGCACAGCCTCTTACTGACAACTGACCCTACAAGGAGCCACTGTTACTAACAAGAAAAGGATGGTATCTTCGATGTTGAGGCACCAAAAAAATGTGTGCTCAAAAGAATTTTCAGAACAGAACTATTGGTGCCTAGAATACTTCAACTTCTTGAAATTTCTAAAACATTTATCTAGGTAATAAATTTTTTTTTTAGCATTCTTTGTCTTATCAGTCCTACAGTAGTTTCATATTTAGTTTTGCGTCTTTTATAGGGTTAAGGGTCCTTATGTGTCTCAAAGATGAGACTTTTAAAACTTTACATGGTAATGGATATAGTGTATATTCTTAAAATATATTTACTTTTTCAGTGCAATTGAAAATAATGAAAGCACAGGTAACAGGGTGAGGTTCTGATGTCATCTGCCCCTTGCTAAAAATTACTCATTGAAAACAACCATCATTTTTCCTCTAATTTCAGAACGAATCATAGTAAAAAATCCAGGGCTTAAAAGACAATCTCTAAGATAATATCTGCTTGATTTTTTTTTTTAAAAGTATGTATATGAAAAGGGCCAAAGTAATAGAAACAGAGCTGGAGAGACAAGTCTGCCTTTCTGATATTTCCACAGGAAAACAGCATTTTAAGTGCTAATTAGATTCTATCATGCTGATGAAGGTCACATTATGGAAAAATAGAATGTCTGTGCACTAGGGACCCAACTACAACTTAACAGATTATTGCTTGCTCCTTTTACAGTTTACTCTCAGTCCAGCTGCCAGAAGGAGCCTTTTAAAATGCTGAACTGGATCATGTGGGAAACCCTCTGGTGGCTCCCGACTGTTCTCAGAACTGAAGTCAGAGAAATTACCACCAGTTCAGCTTCCTATGCTGAGACCTTACGGTGGCCACTCCCTGCCTCCTCACTCGGTCCCAGCCACCCCCCTCTCCTTTGTCCCTTTGGGCCACTGCACAATGGCTCCTTTGCCTGAAACACTCTATGCTATATTCCCACGTGACCTTGAAGTTTTTGTTCAAATTTTACCATCATGAGGCCTCCCTAGACCACCTTACCTAAAATTACTACCCCCTTTCACTGTTTTGTTATTTTCTCCTGTAATCTCCTAATATACTACGTGATTGATTGATTGTATTATGTTTCCTCCTGCTAGTATTCACGTATTAAGAAGGCAAGGAATATTGTTTGCTTTTACACAACTATTTCCCCAACTCTGAACAGTCCACTGGGAGCTCTACAAGCATTTGTTGGATGAATTCCAAATACTGCAGAAGCACTGAAAAGTGCTTTCCAACTCATGAGCAACTGAAAGCAGATCATGACTGGAGAAACTGAGATCAATCCCAAGCGCAATTCCAGAGTGGTTAGTTGAAAAAAATTGGTCATGAAAGTCCGGAAAAGGATATGATGATCAATAAAAGGCAGTGTGAACTCCCTAAGGAAAGGTCAATATTCTCATTTCCTTGTTAACACAGTTAGTGAAGCTGTAACTTCAGGGAAAAATCAGGGAGAATACTAAAAACTATGCTTCCAGGAATGAAGTATTTGATAGTGCATGCCATGATTATCTCTATGTTGAATTGTGAGTTGAGTATAAATAACAAAGTTAAGTCATCTGCCTGCTGCCTGTAATAAAAGAGCGCTAATGGATACATGTCAACTTGGAATGAACTCTGTGGTAATACAACAGAGGGTTCCATTCTCAGTTCTACTTGGAACCACATAGGCAGATGTTTGACAACAAAGATCCATATAAAACAGATGACAGATAGGACCCCAAAGGATACAATCATCTGGAATTATGGGATACGTTTGAGGAGATAAAATTTCATAGGGACAAATGTAGAATCCTACACTTAGGTCCAAAGTTATAGTGATTAACAGATCTAAGGACTCTGGTTAACTGTTAAATCAACAGGGGTCGATAATGTAATATGATTCACAAAAAAGAAATTGATGGACATCCAGGATTAGGAAGCAAAGAATCTGATCTAAGTTTTGCAGGCCAAATCCACATTTGGAATAGTGAGCTTAATCAGCCACTGATAAAATCAAGAATATCTTCAGACTTACAATCAGGGATCTCAAACTATGTCATAAAAAAAGAAATGGTTGGAAACCTGGAATTGTTCAGGAACATGAAAATTAATTTCCAACATCTGCAGGTCTGTTCTATGAATGAGGAATTCACTAAGTAACTGGACTTGCTCCATGTCACCGCAGAGAGCAAAAGGAGGACCAGTAAATGGCTGAGTTTTTTAACATAAAGCAAAATCTGATTTAACATAGGAAATACAGTCTAATAATCACAGTTACATGTAAGAACTGTATCTTTGAGTGCATCCAAAGATGGGATGGACACTTAATGAGGATATTACGAAGTAGATTCTAATACAAGGTAGGCACCTAAATTAAATGACTTCTAATAGTTTAAATTCAAGGTTTTAAGATTTTATGAATTACAAATGAATATTTGTAAACCAAAACATTTATTAGATGATAGTAATCATTACTGTAAATATTTTCAGTAAAAACTATTTGAACTAATATAGATACAAATACTTTCATTTTATAGTCTAATCTGTAGAACATAATTTATTAGTACCTTTTATAAAACATCATATAAATGCATTTTTGAAAATAAGTCCCAGAAATACACACCTGCATTGGACAGAAATTCAGATATTCTGTAATAATTTCTATCAAGAAATCAGGATTCAACTTCTCAAAATACTGTATGCCAAGAGGTAAATCCTCCAACTGTGAAAAATGAGTGTCCAGGACATCATTTAGCAAATTAATAACCTCTTCTTGTCGTTTATTTTTCCTCATAGCGAGAACTGCATGTAAATAGGTTAATTCCTGGAAAATAAGTAGTTTTCATAAATTACTCCATACAGTTATAAAGCCATTATTTCTACTTAGATTTCAAATCTATATTGAAGAGATATTTATAGGCACTATTTGTTCAAATTTAAATATTAGTTTACTTGGACTTTTTAAATCATGTGGAAAATTAATAAATGTAACTACATATTAAAATTAGTGCATTAGTCCTCTAATCCCACTGTTAAATTTTTAAATGTTTAAAATTTCATATTTTATAAGTAGTTAGACTCTACCCTGATAAAATAAAATACTATACCGCTGATTTTCCAATAGACTGCTGAACT
The DNA here is from genome assembly GCF_042477335.2 of Ovis canadensis. Classification (NCBI taxonomy): domain Eukaryota; kingdom Metazoa; phylum Chordata; class Mammalia; order Artiodactyla; family Bovidae; genus Ovis; species Ovis canadensis. Next base: position 149,010,090 of record NC_091246.1, on the reverse strand, counting down.
TCACGAAGGAATTCTAGATGCTGATCTGCATCCTGTAGTTGCCCTTCTATTAACTGACACTGGATAAACCCTAAAACAGATGAAAATGGGAAAAATCCACATCATTTCAGGCATTACATCTCAAGTTAATACAAACAGTATTAAACAAGGTGGGTTTTTTTGCCATAATACAAAGTTTTAGACTAAAAAAAAAGAATGAAAGGAAATGGGTAGCTTTGTACCCACATAAAATCAGTTACTAAGGAATTCTTAATTTATGGGAATTAACTCATAAAAATGTATTACCTGCAGATAGTTTTTAAGAAACAAAAATTCTATTTTTAAAGGTACATGATTGTTTTCTGCTGTAGGTAGTAAAGAACTGTTTAATTTTAGAAAACTACAAAATACGTCTTTTCTTCTTTAAAGGCAGGTATTAAAAGCAATCATTATTTGCATCTGTATGAGGAACACTCATAGATACAGCTGTCATACCAATGAGAGCAGAGACACTGGTTTCATCTAGTGTCATGGCGGTCTTGTACCACTTCAAGGCCTCTTTAACTTTCCCGTGTAAAATCATTTGGTATCCAAGCTCTGTAGCAAATTCTGACTGCTGAGGATTTAAACTAAAAGCTCTTTCTAGTAATGTTTGGGTTTTCTGAAGAATGAGTTGACTACGTCCACACTAAAAAGAAAAAAAATTAAGTTAAACTAAAACAAGTCTACTAAAATGGAAGACTTTGTTTTCTCTAAATGTACATATGAATAATTTATATTTCCCAGATGAAAAATATAGGAAAAAATTATTTCATAACTGAAGAATAATAAATCTACTGTATTTACTATCTAGACAGTGCATCAAGAGTTTATATCCTATCAGAACTTAAACTTCCTAATGCGCAGTGCTTTTAAAAAACAGCTCTCTTGAAAAATGTATTGCTTCTATGGTACTCCACAAGCATATTTCTTATAACTCGCTTTTTACACTGTCTCATGACTGTCTTATAATTAGAGAAGAAAATCATTATTTAAGGTTTTATATATATTTACATACATGTGTCTGTAAATATAGCATAATATAGACAGATTATATATTTTATTGAACTTTTATTGCATTGAAAACTAGGGTAAGAATCTGATTTACCCCTAAAGACAAGTGTGCCACTAGTGAGAACCACACCTTATAATCTTCTTGGAAAAAATGCCTTCAAAAATATTTCAAGAAATGGCAATGTTGTCAGAATTAAGTATATACTTTTTGAACATCATTACTTTGAAGAGTTGTTACTTACTAAATTGTTTGATTTGCTATAAACTAGTAACAATTATGTGTCTGCAGTAGGTAAATAAAAAAATGTTAATACTCCCACTAACTCAAATTTCTGTAATAGGGAGCAGTGCCCCTAAATTTCACATGATCTGACAACCTTCATTTTTAATTAAGAGAATTCAGTTTATTCATGTCATTTAACAACTAATAAACTTAATTATTTTCTTTCAACTTTATTTTAATAATTATTTAGTATGCCCTTTTCCTTATTTTTTTCTAGCATAGTTTCAATCCTCTCATCTCTTGTATTGGTTTTAAGATTCTACTACATTTATCTATCCCATTTCCAATTACCTTTTTATGGGTACTTGTCATAAAAATCATTTCTTTACTATTACAAAAAGTAAGACAGAAACCATTTCCTCAACCCAAATATTCTATTACTTACTTTAAAATGTTTAAAAAACAGTTTTAAAAGCATAAAGCAAAGAACAACCTTAGTCATAAACCCTATGCTCTAGTTAAAATAAATCACTTTCCACTTCCTTCCTCTGGAAGGCACTTCCCTATTCTTAAAGGATTCACGAGTGCCACTTCCTCCATGAATCCTCCAGGATGGCTTTTTACAGCTGGAAACTGTATCTCCTCTGAATTACCTCCCTTAAGAATGTATCACATATTCATAGGCACATCTATGAATTTTCAAGTATTTTCACTCTAGGTCATATGCTTTTTAGTGCCTCAACATTTGTGAGTAATTTTATATTTCCAGTTACAAATAACAGAGCTTTGCTGTACTCTTACAATTCTACTGAAGGCTATTGTGATCGTATAAAAAAGTTGAGCATTCTGTGGTTCCACGGCATCCAATGCATTTCCTAAGTTTTCCAGTTGGGTGGCAGCCTAAAACAAAAGTATTCAGTATAATTTTAAAATACACTAAGAATAAAAATAGCATAATACAGGACATGTACATTAGTAAATCAGTATTTATAAATTACAAAAAATCTTTGCTTTTATCAATTCCCTTTCTTCCAGTGAAATCATACGGTGCAAGAGGGTAAAGGATCCTTCCATAAAAAGTGTAATGATTATAAGTAAAAACTGCATTATAAAATGTGCTTCTTTAACAGTTGTTACTGAATAGAAACCTTTGGGTGATTTCCAAATATTCGAAGACATCTATAATATCCAGTTAACCATACATGCCAAGCTCCCTCTCCAATAATTTATGACATATATGAGATATGAATGATAATTTATTTACAAAAATTAATATTATATAAGGTCAGTCCTTGGATTACCTACGTTGCCTAGTTTATATTTAAAATATTTTTGAGAACAAAAAAATCAGATACTTGAAAAATAATTTCAATGCCTGGAAAATTTACTGTAGAATTGCTCCTACTAAGATTCTTCTAGTATTTACTGAAGTACTTACTAGGTACTATCACATTAACCCATTTAACCTTAAATAAGAGTCTAAATCTATTATCTGTTATAATATTGTTGACTTCAGAGTGGATTCTGGCATCCCATAAACCAAAATATATAGTCAATGTGTTCATTACCAGAGAAACGTGTGCTTTATAAGGTTCAATGGGATTTCATCCTAACCCATTTAACTTATGCAAACTCAATAAAATGAATTATATTTTGTATGTTCTCTTCCATAACCAGTACCTCTTGTTACATTAATCATATATCATATGACACATGACTTTTACATAGAAACAGCATCTGATGTAATTAATAATTTTTAAAGCTTTCAAGGGTAACATTAACTATATGATACTTTTGCTTTACTAGGTGATTTAAGATACCCACCTTTGTTAAGGTATATTCCTAGGACTCAACTAAAAACTGCCATGATATACATTCTAAAAGCAATTCAAGGCTCTTTAGTATGTGCATGTGTGTGTAACTATTATATAGTACAATACAACTTTACCTTCTCTATATCCCCCTCCCTACACAAATAGTAAAGGGCCAGCATTCTCAGTGCTTCCAAATTTTGATTATCTTGCAGCATCAACCTGCAAAAAAAATTTCAGTTAATGTTGAAATAAATTATGTATTATTATTTGACAACTTGCAAAGTTGGTTTGCTGGTCTGATTACTCCATGGTTTAAGTTAAGTAATTTTCACTAGTAAAATAACATCTCCTTTATAAAAATTATTAATCTCATTATTTAAAACCAAAAGAATCTCTGGATCTTTATCTTAATATGTTTATGAAGGCAAAATGGTTGTCTGAGGAGGCCTTAAAAATAGCTGAGGAAAGAAGAGAAATAAAAGGTAAAAGAGAAAAAGGAAAGATATACCCATTTGAATGCAGAGTTCCAAAGAATGGCAAGGAGAGAGAAGAAAGCCTTCCTAAATGAACAATGCAAAGAAATAGAGGAAAACAATAGAATGGGAAAGACTAGAGATCTCTTCAAGAAAATGAGAGATACCAAGGGAATATTTCATGCAAAGATGGGCACGATAAAGGACAGAAACGGTATGGACCTAACAGAAGCAAAAGATAGTAGAAGAGGTGGCAAGAACACACAGAAGAGCTATACAAAAAACATCTTAATGACCCTGATAACCACAATGGTTTGATCACTCACCTAGAGCCATACATCTTGAAGTGCGAAGTCAAGTGGGCCTTAGGAAGCATTGCTACAAACAAAGCTAGTGGAGGTAATGGAATTCCAGATGAGCTATTTCAAATCCTAAAACATTATGCTGTGAAAGTGCTGTACTCAACATGCCACCAAATCTGGAAAACTCAGCAGTGCCTACAGCACCAGAAAAGTTTTCATTCCAATTCCAAGTTTTCATTCCAATCCCAAAGAAGGGCAATGCCAAAGAAGGTCCAAACTACAACACAATTGCCCTCATTTCACATGCTAGCAAGGCAATGCTCAAAATTCTACAAGCTAGGCTTCAATGATATGTGAACTAATAACTTCCAGATGTTCAAGCTGGATTTAGAAAAGGCAGAGGTACCAAAGATCAAATTGCCAACATCCGTTGGATCACAGAAAAAGCAAGAGAATTCTAGAGGAACATCTACTTCTGCTTCATTGACTATGCTAAAACCTTTAACTGTGTAGATCACAACAAACTGTGGAAAACTCTTCAAAGAGATGGGAATACCAGACCACCTTACATGCTCCTGAAAATCCTGTGTGCAGGTCAGGAAGCAAAAGTTAGAACCGGACGTGGAACAACAGACTGGTTCTAAATTAGGAAAGGAGTATGTCAAGGCTGTATATTGTCACTCTGCTTATTTAACTTATATGCAGAATACATCATGCAAAATGCCAGACTGGATGAAGCACAAGCTGGAATCAAGACTGCCAAGAGAAATATCAATAACCTCAGATATGCAGATGATACCACCCTTATGGCAGAAAGCAAAGAACTCAAGAGCCTCTTGATGAAGGTGAAAGAGGAGAGTGAAAAAGCTGGCTTAAAACTCAACATTCACATAACTAAGATCATGACATCTGGTCCCATCACTTCATAGCAAATAGATGGGGAAACAATGGAAGCAGTGAGACTTTGTTTTCTTAGGCTCCAAAAATCACTGCACATGGTGACTGCAGCCATGAAATTAAAAGACACTTGCTCCTTGGAAGAAAAGCTATGACATACCTAGTAGCATATTAAAAAGGAGAGATATTGCTTTGCTGACAAAAGTCCATATAGTCAAAGCTATGGTTTTTCCAGTAGTCATATACGAATATGAGAGTTGGACCATAAAGAAGGCTGAGCATTGAAGAACTGATGGAACTGAACAAATGGGGTAACACATTAGGTTTCTTATCATACATGGCATGCTACATTATTAGCTGCAGCTTTCCACTCTCCCTGATACATGCTTTCTGCCATGTAACTGAACAGTTCCTCCTATAAATGCTGGCTTGTACTTCACTGCTTCTGACTACAACTTGGAGCTTTTTCTTGGCCAATAGGATGTGGACAGGAATGGCAGGGCACCACCCCTGTTTCAGAGGCATTGCAGATTTCTGCTTGTCCTCTGCATCTCTGCCATCACCAGGAGAAGGGCTTCCTCTAAGAAGCTGGTGCTATTTGGCTGGAGCCCAGAGAACACCCTTAGAGCTGACCTGAGTCCAAACTGCAGCGAGGTTTCATGCCCTCTCAGCTGGACATGAAACTTGAAGCGGAGCCCCAGACACATCTGGACTGGGTCAGTGACCCTAGATGATCCACACCAAAGTGAGAAGTGAGCACATATTATCACATGCCCTGAGAAGTGTGGTTGCTTGCTGCACATCAGTAGCTGCCTAAAGATACTACTTATTTGGGATTAAAGAAATTCTCCCCAAATAATCTATAGGTTTCATGCAATTCAACCCAACATCTTATAAGGTTTATATATATATATTTTTTAAACAAGCTATTCTGATAGTCAACTGCAAAAGGCCAAGAAAACCATCAGAAAAGAAACATGATGGAGAACTTCTTAAAAGATGTCAAAATCCATTAGAAATACAGGAATGAACAGATTTAGTTAATAAGAAAAAAAGGACTAGTGAATACACAGGGGGAAAAGAATAGCTTTTAGCATTAAAAAAAAATGCTCAATTTCAACACAAACAAGGAAGCGAAAATGAAAATAAGCTACCATTCTTATCCTACCAGATTTTTTTTAAAAAAAACCTCACATTGACAATAGCCAAAATTCCTGAGGATAGGGGAGGGGACATTCAATAGACTAATGATGAGAGTATAAGTTAGTATAGTTTCTCACAACTCAGTAGTATTTATCCAATGTTAAATGTGTACATTTGAGGCAGGGAGTGCACTGTCTCCTCAAAATCACTCTCCGCTTATCTGCTTGGGCTCTGGGCCACCCAATCTCCCAGCCACCTCTGCAGGTAGCTGTGGCCAGTGTGAGAGCAAGCAGTGTGGGCCATGTCTGGGCCTGGACTTTTAAGAAAAGCAGAATGACTCCTCCACACTCTTTCTTCTCTTGCCAGCTGGACACCAACATCGTGAGGTTTTAGGTAAAGGAAGAGTTGCAAGACAAAAAGAACTTAGGTTCCTTAAAGACAATGTGGAGAAAGGCTGACTGCTCAAGTCTTACACCCACTCAAAACAGTTACAGATGACAAAAATAAACATATGTTTGCATCTACTTTTCACAGGAGCTTAGCTTACCCTAAAAAATAAAATTCTCTTTAAATCAGTAATTTGTCATTTGGGAAACCATCCTCCAGAAATACTTCTCCATGTGTATAAAGACGTGTGTGTGTGTGTGTGTGTGTGTGTGTGTGTGTCTGTCTGTCTGTCTGTCTGTCTGAGTGGGTGGGTGTGTTCACTACAATAATTAGAATAGCAAAAAATTCAAAATAGCCTAAACGCCTATCAACAGGGAAAGATAAAATAAACTATATTTATGATCACCTTATAGACACCATTCATGGCTAATGAAATACTAAGTTAAAGAAAAATCAAGTTTAAAACCTATATAATAAGTCTATCACTTTTAAATGCTCCCACGATACATATATATATTTTGCACATTATTATGTAGATACTTCCAACACCCAGCCCACAGACAGTGTCTAGGAAAAAAATCTGAAAAGTACAAACATCAGAAACTTATTTATGCACAAACTGTGGCCTCCTAATACCACTTCTCAGTAAAAGGAGTTAGACTGCCCTGTACAATGGCCGATACCTATAATGGGTCAGTAAATACACAAAATAACCCTGGTATATCTTGCATATTACAGACACTACAAAAGACTTCTAGGATCATGTCATAAGGACTTGAAGAAGCTACTAATGACCAAAGATAAGTCAATCTGAGCAACTATAATAACCAAAATGATAGAAACACTCAAGTTTAATCCATATCACATAAACAAACAAACTCAAATCCTACTAAAAAATACTAGGTCTGCACAGGGCCTTTTTTACTTGTTTCTGAAACCTGGGAATAAGGTCACAGACTCAAGCATTTATCCAACTTTTCCTATATGAACTGTAACATTAGATAATGAACCAGCAGAAGTTTTTCTTTATAGGAGTATTCTAACTAAGGAATGGAGAAGGAAAGATATAATCTTACGATAATCCTAAACCAAGTTCCCTAATATTAAGCATGAATTGCTACTAATATCACACAAAAAAGAGGCAAGCAGAGATTATGTCTGTTTGATGGAAGAACACGTCAATACTTATAAATAAACTGTCAGACAAAAACAAGTATTGAATGTGAATCTAACCAAGCCTCTGGATCCATCAACAATTTATTGGAAAAACTGAGTTTAAGCAACAAGTTATATGCTAATATGGCACACAATCAATACAATCCCTATCATGGAATACCTGCTGGATAAAAATCCTGGTTTCATTAACTTAACAGTAAGAAGAAAAAGAAGAGACTGCTGGAGAGAAAGAAGGAAAAGCAGAGAGGGAAGAAGAGAGAGGGAACCATCCAAGGCCCTCAGACTTCAGAAGAAAAACTAAAATCTTTACAATGATGAACAAGGCCCTTCCCAACCTGGCACCCCTTCTTCCTCCCACCCTCTGTTCTGAGGTTACTGCCTAGCCATCTTGCTCCTTCCTACCCTTAACCATATCACAGGGACTCACCTCAAGGACTCTGCACCTGCGTTTGCCTCTGTCTGCAACCTTCTCTGGAATGTCTGCATGCTTGCTCCCTCTGTCAAATGCCATCTTCTCAGAGGCCTTCCCTGATCAGCTGATAAAATAGAAGCCCTTCCCCCAACTCTCTATTTCACTTTCCAGCTTTACTTTTTCTCCACTGAGCTTATAACTTTCTGCTACTGCTAAGTCACTTCAGTCGTGTCCGACTCTGTGCGACCCCATGGACTGCAGCCACTCAGGTTCCTCTATCCATGGGATTTTCCAAGCAAGAGTATAACTTTCTAGCACCCTACAAAATTTATTTGTTTACTTATTACATGGTTCTTCTCATTTGACTATAAGCTTCATGAGGTCAGCAATTATTCTTCTGAAACTTAAGAGTATCTCAGAATAGCTACTCAGGTGTTAATATATATTTATGTAAATCAATAAATTCAGTCCTTGAAAAACAATGCAATGTCAAGGTTTTCTTCAATTCTATATTATTTGAAAAAAATCAAATTGAAAATATCTTAGAGGAAAAACACACACATAGATTTTCTTTTTTCTCAAAATTAAAACCAGACCCAACGAGATTTGTGAGATCTTGTTTTACTTAACCTCTGTGCTGTCTCAACCGTCTGGTCCCAGTCCTGCAAGGCTAGCTGTAGTTTCATTTTCTTTACAAAAGCAGGAAGGAAACCTGGAAAATTCATGATTATCTGGTTCACAGTCTCCAGAGCACCTGAATAATTCTGGCGCATCTCAAGGCATTGTGCCTAATGGGAGAAAAAAGTGAAAAGTGGCATCAAAACTGTGATCATATACACTTAGGTTCTCACAGCAGGTGAGGTAGAATTCTAGTACTTCACATTTTCTGTATTTTTGCTTTCTGACCTTTCTGTAAGGAATAGTCATCACTTTGATTAAAACTTTTCTGATTATTAAACAAAATTTTGAAACATCACACAGAATCAAAATATTTTATACAATACATGATTTTGTTTTAAAATTCACTTTAAATAACAGAAATATAATTACAGGATAAAAGTTTTTAAGTATTTATCAAAACAAATATATTTATAACAGAAAAAATTACCTTTTAGAATAAAATATTTCTAGGATATCTGTAAGTAGCATCTAAAACTAAGAAATTTTTATCTTAAAAAAAAATTACTTTCAGCCTTAAGAAAATTTTAGAGATAAGCAATATAAATTGCAAAACTATCTCAATATTTTCACTTCTAAGAATTATCTTAAAGACATAACTGGATATATAAGGCAGAATTATTTACAATAGACAAAGTTAAAGTAACCCAAAATGCGAAAGCCTTTGACTGTGTGGATCTCAATAAAATGGAAAATTCTGAAAGAGATGGGAATACCAGACCACCTGACCTGCCTCTTGAGAAGCCTGTATGCAGGTCAGGAAGCAACAGTTAGAACTGGACATGGAACAACAGACTGGTTCCAAATAGGAAAAGGAATACATCAGGCTGTATATTGTCACCCTGCTTACTTAACTTATATTCAGAGTACATCATGAGAAATGCTGGGCTGGAAGAAGCACAAGCTGGAATCAAGACTGCCGGGAGAAATATCAATAACCTCAGATATGCAAATGACACCCTTATGGCAGAAAATGAAGAGGAACTAAAAAGCCTCTTGATGAAAGTGAAAGAGGAGAGTGAAAAAGTTGGCTTAAAGCTCAACATTCAGAAAACTAAGATCATGGCATCTGGTCCCATCACGTCATGGCAAATAGATGGGGAAACAGTGGAAACAGTGTCAGACTTTATTTCTGGGGGCTCCAAAATCACTGCAGATGGTGACTGCAGCCTTGAAATTAAAAGACACTTACTCCTTGAAAGGAAAGTTATTACCAATCTAGACAGCATGGTAAAAAGCAGAGACATTATTTTGTCAACAAAGGTCCATCTAGTCAAAGCTATGGTTTTTCTAGTGGTCATGTATGGATGTGAGAGTTGGACTATAAAGAAAGCTGAACACTGAAGAACTGATGCTTTTGAACTGTGGTGTTGGAGAAGACTCTTGAGAGTCCACTGGAATGCAAGGAGATCCAACCAGTCCACCCTAAAGATCAGTCCTGGGTGTTCGCTGGAAGGACTGATATTGAAGCTGAAACTCCAATACTTTGGTTCACCTGATGTGAAGAGCTGACTTCTTTGAAAAGACCCTGATGCTGGGAAAGATTGAGGGCAGGAGGAGAAGGGGATGACAGAGGATGAGATGGCTGGATGGCATCACCAACTCAATGGACATGGGTTTGGGTGGACTCCAGGAGTTGGTGATGTACAGGGAGGCCTGACGTGCTGTGGTTCATGGGGTCACAAAGAGTCGGACTTGACTGAGTGACTGAACTGAACTGAACCCAAAATGGCCACATAGCATTAAATGACAGCATATTCATTTAATAAGATTTCAGGTGTCATTAAAGGTCATTATGTTAATTTGTAGGTCTATACTTAAGAAACAAAGAGATGTCATTTACAATATAATAAGTTTACCTGGTTATCTCCAATGCTGATATTTATTTTTAATTCAGATATTACTGTATTCTAAAATTTTTCTACAATGTACATGTAATTACTTTCATGGTCAGAAAATATAAATCTACAAATATAGTATGTGCTTTAAGAACAGATGATGAGGCCTATTTATCATATGTCAGATTTTTTAAAACGTGTTACTGAATCCCCTTCAGGAGTTAATTTAGTCCTAGAATATCTCAGTTCAAAATGAGCATCTGCCTCAACAGATGCACAGTATAACTGCAATACATTCCTGAAATCAGTTTGAGATTATATTCCCATAGAATTAAAGGAAAAGTGTGAGAACCATCCAATGATGCCACTGACTGCATCAAAATAAATTACTTAAACTTCTCAACGGCATACAGTAATAGCAAAAAAGAAGGAAACAGAAAGCCCAGAGATAAATCCATGCACCTATGGACACCTTATTTTTGACAAAGGAGGCAAAAATATACAACGGATTAAAGACAATCTCTTTAACAAGTGGTGCTGGGAAAACTGGTCAACCACTTGTAAAAGAATGAAACTAGATCACTTTCTAACACCACACACAAAAATAAACTCAAAATGGATTAAAGATCTAAACGTAAGATCAGAAACTATAAAACTCCTAGAGAAGAACATAGGCAAAACACTCTCCGACATAAATCATAGCAGGATCCTCTATGATGCACCTCCCAGAATATTGGAAATAAAAGCAAAAATAAACAAATGGGACCTAATTAAACTTAAAAGCTTCTGCACAACAAAGGAAACTATAAGCAAGGTGAAAAGACAGCCTTCAGAATGGGAGAAAATAATAGCAAAGGAAGCAACTGACAAACAACTAATCTCAAAAATATACAAGCAACTTATGCAGCTCAATTCCAGAAAAATAAATGACCCAATCAAAAAATGGGCCAAAGAACTAAACAGACATTCTTCCAAAGAAAACATACAGATGGCTAACAAACACATGAAAAGATGCTCAACATCACTCATTATCAGAGAAATGCAAATCAAAACCACAATGAGGTACCATTTCATGCATGTCAGAATGGCTGCGATCCAAAAGTCTATAAGCAATAAATGCTGGAGAGGGTGTGGAGAAAAGGGAACCCTCTTACACTGTTGATGGGAATGCAAACTAGTACAGCCACTATGGAGAACAGTGTGGAGATTCCTTAAAAAACTGAAAACAGAACTGCCTTATGACCCAGCAATCCCACTGCTGGGCATACACACCAAGGAAGCCAGAATTGAAAGAGACACGTGTATCCCAATGTTCATCACAGCACTGTTTATAAATAGCCAGGACATGGAAACAACCTAGATGTTCATCAGCAGATGAATGGATAAGAAAGCTATGGTACATATTTAGCATGGAATATTACTCAGCCATTAAAAAGAATACATTTGAATCAGTTCTAATGAGGTGGATGAAACTGGAGCCTATTATACAGAATGAAGTAAGCCAGAAAGGAAAACATCAATACAGTATACTGACGAATATATATGGAATTTAGAAAGATGGTAATGATAACCCTGTATGCGAGATAGCAAAAGAGACACAGATGTATAGAACAGTCTTTTGGACTCTGTGGGAGAGGGCAAGGTGGGGATGATTTGGGAGAATGGCATTGAAACACGTATAATATCATATATGAAGTGAATCGCCAGTCCAGGTTTGATGCATGATACTGGATGCTTGGGACTGGTGCACTGGGACGACCCAGAGGGATGGTACAGGGAGGGTGATGGGAGGGGGGTTCAGGATGGGGAACACATGCACACCCATGGCAGATTCATGTTGATGTATGGCAAAACCAATACAATATTGTAAACTAATTAACCTCCAATTAAAATAAATACATTTATATTAAAAAAGATAATTTTAAAAAATATATAGACACTCTTGGAATCTGAATAGCTGGTAACTTAAAAATAACAAAATCATGCCAACAGAGCGTATCTAGTACTTCCTTAGACCATTACCTCCCACGTGAATGCAACATATATTAAATTTGCTATAGTTGACTCATTGGGAAAGACCCTGATGCTGGGAGGGATTGGGGGCAGGAGGAGAAGGGGACGACAGAGGATGAGATGGCTGGATGGCATCACCGACTCGATGGACGTGAGTTTGAGTGAACCCCAGGAGTTGGTGATCGACAGGGAGGCCTGGTGTACTGTGCTGTGATTCATGGGGTCACAAAGAGTCAGACACGACTGAGCAGCTGAACTGAACTAAACTGAAATTTGCTATATAATTGGTTCATATCATTCCTGGTTGGAATTCAACTAATGCAAGTCTCTGGCTGAATGAACTGAAAAATACATACATAATTGGAATGGGTTATATCAGAAAAAGAATTTAAACTAGTCTAAAAAGTATTAAGAGGAAAAGGGAAAATCCTCCTAAGCTGCTTATATTAACACTTGAAACAGCCCTACCTGCGAAGATTAAAGCTTTGCTTTAAGGACTAGAGAGGAAGAGAAATGAGACAGAAAAACTTAAAAAAAAAAAAAAAAAAAAACCAAAAACTTGCTATATGCCCATAAGCTCTAGCAGCGCCATTAGGCAAAATCTGAATCCAATCAGTACGACTTCTAGTCGTCCTGTTGACAAGCATCTGAACAAGTTCACTAGCCATGGACATTGACAAGAGCAATGTAGGGATATTGGCAGTAGCCAAGACATGAATAATCCTCTTTTTCTTTTTTATCCCCTCCCCCAAATCACTAATTTAATAGACTGTTTTCCTAATATAAATTTAGTTTCTTTTTGCTGAAATTAAAAAAAAAAAAATTAAGGCATTCAAAGTCATCAATGGGATTGAAGAAAGAGTCCACATTAAACATTTCCAACCACCAATGATTTCTAATGACTTTGCCACTTGGTTGTCCCTCCCAATGTATGGGTAAGTGAGATCATGTTCTTTCTCTTTCCATCGGCTGCCAATCTAGCCAGATCAAAGCAAGAGCCAAAGGCTTTACAGAAGCAGCCAGCTTCTCATCCCCATCCCATCCATACTCACCTGCCCTGACACTCATCTTCTTTCCCTCAACCCTTCACTTCTCTCCCCTTCACTCATTTTGCTTCAGTCTCCAGACTAAACGAATATGCCTTAAGGTATACGAACTCTCTACCCATCTATTTGTAATGCTCTCCCTAGGGGCCCACATGGCTTTAAACCTTACCTCCTATACATCTTTGCTCAAATGTCACTTTCTCTGACTACATTTAAAACCGCTTTCATACCCAGTTGTACTTCTCGCTCTATATTCTTCCATTGTACTTATCACCTTCTAATATACTATATAATTCGCTTCGTTTATTGTCTCTCTCCACCAGGAGAACATACGCTTCATAAAAGAAAGACATTTTATTTTGCTCAGGGTATCCCTAGTATCTAGAGTGATGCCTCACACATATTAAGACACATCATATATGTTTGGTGAGTAAATAATGTAGGAACCATCACAACTAGCAACAGCAACAACAAAAACAATTAAAATTGATCCAGGATTTAATAATTTGGCAGGGAGCACTTTTCCCTAGTTTACTATTCATCATCTCATACAAATGCAGTTGAGAGTTGAAAGTAACATTTAAAACCATAATTTTGAGCTACTTAGTTTTGTTGGGTTTCAGATATATTACAAATAAATTTTAAAACATCATTTTATTAATCTAACTTCAACTCACCTTACCCAGTAGAGCAAAAATATCATTCCCATCTTGCAATCCCTCTTCAAAGTATCTTAATGCTTTTTTAGTATAAGGTTCTTTTCTTCTTGTAATATCCAGCCATGCTCTCAAAACCTGTCCCTGTAAAACAAATAATTCTAATATTTTATTTTTTCTTGGACATGAAAGAAACAAATGTGGATGGAGTTAAACTCCACATCATTCTTATTTGTAATCAGTCACAAAAATCACTCTATTGAATAATCTTATTAAAAAAACTACAATAAAATCACTGTCAAGCCCTTGCCAGCCTAGAGTCTTGAGAACTATTATGAGTTTCAGTCTTTAAGATTACTACTATAATCAGTATTAACATGAAGAAGTTTGTAAAATATTCCATTAATGCTAAATAACCAATATTCTTTCATGGGGCCCTTTAAATAAACTATTATTAATAATTGTTAAACATGTAATTCAGTATATAAATAAGAATTTGTTACTTTTTTGGGGGAAACAGACCAAATGAAATAAGATGAGGAAGAAGTTCCTTGTTGCACATTTAGTAAATATTAAGATAATTTGGCAACTATCTCATTCTGACTAGTTCAGTGAGATTCAAAAAAAGGATAAAATGCCCTCAGAAATTTAAAAATGAAGCAGTCGTGAATATTTACCTTCAAAAATGTTAGTAAGCCAATGGGCTGTAAGGTTTATAGGATTAGAAATAAGATGGATACTCGTATATTATTTTTCTTTTTAATGCCAATTAAAAAATTATGAAATCTGCTCCTTTGTAAAAAAAAAAATTCTAGGTGAATTACCAAATCTTCTAAATCTTCAACTAAGATCATATTTACTTCCCTGTATTATACCTGAAAAGACAGGTAAGAATTCTTATTGTTTTAATTGGAGGCTAATTACTTTACAATATTGTATTGGTTCTGCCACACATCAACATGAATCCGCCACGGGCGTACACATGTTCCCCATCCTGAACTCCCCTCCCGGGTAAGAATTCTTAAACAATGCTATTTCTACTCACTAGATCACTGTCCTTATTTGAATTGTTTCAAACTTGTGGATGATTCCCAATCTTTATTTCTAGTCCAACACCTCTTCTAATTTTTTCTCTTTCCAAAAGTTCATCTACTGTCTCCATCTCACTGTTCTGCCAGTGCCTGAAATATAGCACGTCTAATGGCAAACACATCATCTCTCTCCAAGATTACCTTCTCATCCCAATGTATCTTCTATCCACGTTAACTGTTCTCTGAATTGTCCAGGCTTAAAACTTCAGAGAGACATCCTTGATATCTGACACCTCAGTATCTTTCCTGCACTATTTATAATAAGTTGTAAATTCCTGCAGGTATTTGATAATTCTCAAGTCCCTATCCACTGTATAATTTTAGTGTAGATCCTTAAAACCTTTGGCAGGAAGTACTACCTTTGCAAAGGGGCCTGCATTCTGGTTTCTTCCCAGGCCAGTTCATCCTGTAAACCTTTGCTAAATTCATATTCTGAATTTTCACTTTAAAGTATCACTGACATGATTAAAAATCTTCAATGACCCTTAATGCATATCAAATTAGACACAAATATTTGTACCTACCCATCAAGATCCTTCAATTTGTCCCAATCTACTTTTCCAACCTTTTCTTCCATTCTCTTCTGTTTACCCTAAACTCTGGTCTGATGTGAGGTTCTCACTGTACCCAGAATCTACATGTCTCCTTGTTTTCCTTATTTCCGTATTATCTCCCATTTGGGTATATCTAATTCCCTTTTCCATAAGCTTTGCTGCTGGAAACTGTATCCATCTTTCAAATTTTAGCTCAAACACTACTTCTTTCAAGAAATTCTTCTTCATTCTCCTAACGTTTATGTAATGGGTGAATAGTGCCAGGCACAAAGTAAATGAGCAATAAATGCTAACTAATATTTCCCTGCACATTTTAATCACACTTCTCATTCCATTTGTCAATTTTCTCATAATATTAACTGGGTATGTGCTCTACAACACTGCTAGGTGATTCGTTCATGAAAGTAAAGCTTATGCATTTCCTATCTTTCTATTAACAGTGCACACAAAGGTGCCCTGTACCTAGAGCAATTCGATAAGGAGAGTGGGAAGGAAGGAAAGAGAAAGGACAGGAAGGAAGGGAGGGAAGGAGGCAAGAAGGGGTCTCGTCAAGAGCTAATAAACTGCATTAAAAAAAGCAACTTAAGAAAACCAGAATTTTATAAAATATTAAATAAAGCTGTTACTTATAAAGTGAGCATAGAGTGGGCGATAACAAAGAATACCACTGAATATATAAATAACATTAAGCTTTCTTTAATGATACTATTTCAAAATAAGAAAATCAGCTACCTCTTTACTCCCATTTGATATCTTGATCATTCGGTCAATATATTCTCTCGCTTTATCATGCCGACCAATGTGCCACAAAAACAAGCCTGCATGGTACAAAACTTCTGGTCCAGCTCCTTTACGCTGCTCTTTCACTCTGGCATCTGACTCGAGAATAGCTTCTCTATCTGGGAGAGGGAAAAACACATTAAGTGAAAATTAAATTCTAGATCAAGAGTTTATGATAGGTCAGATGATTAACAGCAGAGAATATAGTTCTTCTCTTTATAGCAACACTAGTAGAAATAAATGCAAGAAATATGCAAGCCCCCAAATCAAAGCAGATGGTGACTGCAGCCATGAAATTAAAAGATGCGTGGTCCTTGGGAGAAAAATTATGACCAACCTAGACAGCATATTAAAAAGCAGAGACATTACTTTGCCAGTAAAGGTCTGTCTAGTCAAAGCTATGGTTTTTCCAGTAGTCATGTATGGATGTGAGAGATGGACTAGAAAGAAAGCTGAGAGCCAAAGAATTAATGCTTTTGAACTGTGGTGTTCGAGAAGACTCTTGAGAGTCCCTTGGACAGCAAGGAGATCCAACCAGTTGATGCTAAAGGAAATCAGTCCTGAATATTCATTGGAAAGACTGATGCTGAAGCTGAAACTCTAATACTCTGACCACTAGATGCGAAGAACCAACTCATTGGAAAAGACCCTGATGCTGGGGAAGACTGAAGGCGGGAGGAGAAGGGGACAACAGAGGATGAGATGGTTGGATGACATCACTGACACAATGGACATGAGTTTGAGTAAACTCTGGGAATTGGTGATGAACAGGGAGGCCTGGCATGCTGCAGTCCATGGGGTTTCAAAGAGTCAGACACAATTGAGCAACTGAACTGAACTAAGTAATTTAAAATTTCCTAGTAGCTACAAAGAAGTAAAAAGAAAGAAGTAAAATTGACTTTAATAATATATTTTATTTAACCCAATATATCCAAATGATCATTTCATTTGGATTTGAAAATTAAGAAGATAATTTCCTTTTCTTCTCCTTCTTTCTAAATTCTGATAGGCACTTTACACAAAGCACATCTCAATTAAGATGCTAAATTTTCTTCAGGAAATCTTGATATATCTTAGATTTCATGAAATTTATTTTGGAAAAAACACAATCATATATTTATCCTAAACATATTTCTAACAACTGAATCAACTACCAGTAAAAGTAAATTAATTAAATTTAAAATTCATATCAAGTACGACACATTTCAAATGCTCTACAGCCATGTGTAGCTAATGACTACCGTGACCACACTGCCATTCTACAGTTTATGTCATTCTCAAGACATAAAAAAAAAGTTAGTAATGACTCTAATATAGGACAATTATTAAAGGAAAATCCAGAACTAGTAGTCAAATTACCCTAATTCTTAATCCAATTCTAAAACATATGTCAGGCTGCTGTCATAAGCCAATGAAAAGTGGTATAATTACTGCTACTTATATTAACGGGCTTCCCCGGTGGCTCAGAGGTTAAAGTGTCTGCCTGCAATGCGGGAGACCTGGGTTCGATCCCTGGGTTGGGAAGATCCCCTGGAGAAGGAAATGGCAATCCACTCCAGCATTCTTACCTAGAGAATTCCATGGGCAGAGGAGCCTGGTGGGCTACAGTTCACGGGGTCGCAAAGAGTAGGACACGACTGAGCGACTTCACTTATATAGTTTAATGGGCTTCCCAGGTGGCGCTAATGGTAAAGAATCTGCCTGTCAATGCAGGAGAAACAAGACACGTGGGTTCAATCCCTGGGTCGGGAGGGTCCCCTGGAGAAGAGAACGGCTACCCACGCCAGTACTCTTGCTTGGAGAATCTCATGGACAGAGGAGCCGGACAGGCTACAGTCCATGGGTCACAAAAGAGTCCAACATGACTGAGTGACTTCTAGAACTCTAATCGCTTCTATTTAATCTGTTATGTATGTGCTTAGGACACAAATGTCAATTAGATCCAAATCCTGAGTCAAATCAGAATGTGGATCAGTCAGGTAATAGGAAAAAGAAATGTGAAAGTTGAGGGAAATGGCTACCAAGGCAAGGTACATGACTCTTCCTCTTAACTCTAGTGATACAAATTTAAGTGAAGGATTACCAAGGTACAACTTTTTGAATTTAGGAAACAAAATCGCATTCCGTAGGGCCAGATTGCTTGACAAGATATCCCTTCTGCCCAACACGCCCATGTAACACCTTCAGAAGTTTTCATCAAATAGTCGTAATACAGAAACAGAACCTATCAGGGGAGAAGCAGGCATTGCACCTTCCTGCCTACACTTCCATCAAGTGGAGAATCAGTTAGCTCACAAAGCTGGCTCTTGCCAGATATCAGCTCCAGTTCTTAATGCATCACAGCCTTTTCATAACCAGGGCTTTCATCAATATTCAGGAAGAATGTACAATCTAGGCCCTTTCTCAGGGAGACTGACAGGTTTCTGGGCCTCTCCTAAGTTCAAGCCCACTCAGCATCATCTATACAAAGTCCAGTGAGGACTCCGGTGTCTCTAAACAATACTTCTGCTTCCATCTTTTTAGTGTCCTGGAAATCACATTTTGCAAGAGAACCAGTACTCTTGGGAATAACCAATTAAATGACAACTTGTTTCCAGGAAGAAAATATTTTGTTACTTTTTTTTTTTAGGCTTACTGACTACATTTTTTTGGGCTCCAAAATCACTGCAGATGGTGACTGCAACCATGAAATTAAAAGATGCTTACTCCTTGGAAGAAAAGTTATGATAGCCAATTTAGATAGCATATTGAAAAGCAGAGACATTACTTTACCAACAAAGGTCCGTCTAGTCAAGGCTATAGTTTTTCCAGCGGTCATGTATAGATCTGAGAGTTGGACTGTGAAGAAAGCTGAGCACCAAAGAATTGATGCTTTTGAACTGTGGTGTTGGAGAAGACTCTTGAGAGTCCCTTGGCCTGCAAGGAGATCCAACCAGTCCATTCTGAAGGGGATCAGCCCTGGGATTTCTTTGGAGGGAATGATGCTGAAGCTGAAACTCCAGTACTTTGGCCACCTCATGCGAAGAGCTGACTCATTGGAAAAGACTCTGATGCTGGGAGGAATTGGGGGCAGGAGGAGAAGGGGACGACAGAGGATGAGATGGCTGGATGGCATCACAGACTCAATGGATGTAAGTCTGAGTGAACTCCAGGAGTTGGTGATAGACAGGGAGGCCTGGCGTGCTGCAATTCATGGGGTTGCAAAGAGTCAGACACAAATGAGCGACTGAACTGAACTGACTACATTAGCTTTCCTATGCATATTCTCTGCTGCAGCTATACACACTCCTGCTGGAGCACAGAGAAAGGGGATCCAGGGAGCAGCCTAGTCCTGAACCATTTTGACATATCTGCCCACCAAGTTCTCCTGTCTGACAAATATGCTTTATACTCAAACCCTACAAGATCAATCTCCATTTCCACAAAACCCTCCCAGCCTACTGCTATGGATAAATAGTACATGCCATTTTCAATTAATTATGGATTCATCTGTTTTATTTTGTATCATTTTACTTAATAATAACATTAGCATTTAATCTCTGTAGGCTTAACATTTTCTTTCCCAACTAAATTATAAACTGATATTGCAGATCACTTCTTACAATTCTTGTGGCTCCTCTTCAGCAGTCCCCAATGTTTTCAACACCAGGGACCAGTTCCAGGAAGACAATGTTACCACAAACTTGGAGGGGCCTGGTCTGGGAATGATTCAAGTGCATTACATCTATTGTGCATTTTATCCCTCATCCAATACTGCCACTGATCTGACAGGAGGTACTGGTCTACCACCCTAAGGTTGAGAACCCCTTGCTTTATCTCATACAGTCCCTTGCAGAAAGTATCTAGTTGTTAGATCTGTTTAGAAGATAAACATATTAAATAACATCTTATTGATTTGTTCACGTATATGTGTGGGAAGGATGTGATACTCTAATTAAGAAAAAACTGTTTTCTATTATTTAAAAAAATTCTATGACATTTGGTAAGTGTCCAATTACTTGAAACAAGATCTTTTTATGATGCTATTAGCTGTTACTAGATATGTATGGATGAATACAATATTATTTCTTTGTTATTACCTAAAATTTTAATACTGTTCTACCTCAGCCATTAAGATACACTAAATATTAAGACAGTTCACATAATTTTAATTGCCGGTTTATGTATAAAGTTCCTTATATAATTTAATCATATCTCCCAACCTAATACTGGATAAAAATTTACTGAGTATCTTAAAAAGAGCTAACCTCCTTGGGGGATATAAGAGCTTTTAAGAAGCTTAAGATATAGTAGAAGAGAGGAAACGCATTTAACTATATATGCACACAAGTTAAAGTCAGCTGCTACAGAATAATTCAGGTATAAGCCTGTTTTGAGTGGTCCTTTTTTGGTTTAACCATTGGTAATACACAGTCACCTTTCTATTAATTCAAACAATACCTACAGACTAATGAAACTTCTGCCATAGGATATAAGAAATATGAAAGCTAGAGAAGACTCATATTTCTTGTGCTTAATAAACTTAAGGTCTTGTTAGGATGATAAAACAAATATGATATTAATAGTATCCACAAACAATATATAATACAGTATGAACAGACTGAAGGTTAAGGTAATTGACAAAAATCAAAATAAACTGAGTAGAAAAAACAGTCTAAGCATTTTACTTAAATACTATACCTGGATTAGGGCTCATTTTATGAGCATATATCAGTGCAATTAGAGAACAAAGTGATACATCTTGTTTGTTTTTAATAGCCTCAAATTCTCGAAGAGCTTCTTGAATTTTACCTGAAAATCAAAACCACAAGGTGAAAAATTATTCTTGGTGCAAAACAAGAATTTAAAACTTGTGGGAGTGCTTAATAATTAGCACGTACCTTCCATTAATGTAGCATAGGCATGATAAAACCTGAAGACTGGGTCACTGCCATAGCTCTTCATTCCCTCACTGGCAACAAGTAACACATGGTGGAAATATCTCTCCTGACAGTAGTAATTAATCAAAACCTAAAAGGAAATAAAGTTAAGAGAGATTCCAATGTTCTGAAATACTCTAACAAGCAGGCATTAATCTAAGATCTTGAATAATCTAAAACGTACTGTATTTTTTCTTCTAAGTTCCTTAAAATATTGTTAAAGGCTGGCACTTGGTACTAAGGAACATAGAACACAATGAACACAAGACTACTAAAATAACAATATTTTCTAATAATTTCAGTCTTTTTCTCCTAAATGCTTTCTTAACAATATTGAAGTCAGAGTACTTTCAATTACAAAAAAAAGTTGAAAAAAGACCAGAGGCTTCTATAGTCAGACTATAGGTTTCTTCAAACAACCAAACAAACAATACTTCGTTTCTATATTGTTTTTGTAGCATCACAAAGTAACGACCTATTAAACCCAGCAATTTACTGTCAAAGATTATGTTTTCTGAGTTCCACAATAAATAAATGTCAGTAAAACAAAGAATCTATTTTTTAAAGGAATTCACTCTCTTCAGGCTTTTTTAAAAAATTATGTTATTCATATACAAGGCAGAAAACTACTATCAGCTATGCTAAGTCGCTCCAGTCGTGTCCGACTCTTTGAGACTCCATAGACTGCAGTCCCCCAGGCTCCTCTGTCCATGGGATTCTCCAGGCAAGAGTACTGGAGGCAAGTGGTAGCCATGCTCTTCTCCAGGGGATTTTCCCAACCCAGGGATCAAACCTGTGTCTCTAATGTCTCCTGCACTGATAGGCAGGTTCTTCCCACTAGCGCCACCTGGGAAGCCCACTACCAGCTATGCTTCATACCGTTTTCCTCAGGATCTTATCTAAGGCTTAGTTGCCAACCTAATCAAAGAGGGAAACCATCCTCCATACTCCCCATCACTGAGATACACCTGATTCACCTCCGCGAACCAATTCAGGCCATTCCATACCTGTCTAGTGTGACTCTTCGGCTGGCTCATCTGTGAGAAACACAATGAAGCACTCATGGACAGGGGTCAGATGAGTGTCTATACAGCTCCCCCCCTCCCCCCCTAGTCTTCTGTTTCTGGAGGGTTACAGTCTGAGAGCTTTTCTAGAACAGTCAGGCAAACGTCCTCCGCAGCCTTCACTATGATTCCCTCCTCCGGTTGCCGTTCTCTGCTCCCGTCTCAGCCACGGTTTCTTCACAGCGTGACTCAGATGCCATTTCCAAGACCCCCACAGCACACCTCAGAAGAGCGCAGGTTTCCTCCAGAGCCACTTCCCTCAGGTTGCGAGTGACCTTTTGGTTTGCCACAACTAAGGATACTTTTGGGGCTTCCCTGGGGGCTCAGATGGAGACTCGGGTTGGATCCTTGCGTTGGGAAGGTCCCCTGGAAGAGGGCATGGCAACTCACTCTAGAATTCTTGCCTGGAGAATTCCATGGACAGAGGAGCCTGGCAGGCTACAGTCCACAGGATAGCAAAGAATTGGACACTTTTAATATCCTCTTATTTGATTTTCTGTTCAGCATTTAGTATTGCTAAGCACCTATATAACTCTCCTGAAAGGCAGGGGCATGATCACATAAAAAGGACATGGATTTTCAAGTAAAAAGACCTGGTTTCAAATTTCTGGTCTATCCGACGGCACCTCAGTTTGCTCACTGATAAAACGCTGGTAGTCATTTACAAGTTATCATGAGGATTAACTGAATTATCATACTCAATTCCCCCTATTTGGGGGGGGGGGAAGTTCCTCCAAACTCCATATGTTGATGATATTAAAACAAAAACAAAACAGAAAAACGTGTCAAGACCTTTCATCGCAGCTCCAGATTTCTGTTTTCAGTTTCCCCACCACCCAAGCCAGACACCTAGTCAGAAGTTCTCTCTTCCTGTTTGCATAGTCCTCCTAAGTCCAACCAGTTAGCAGGCTCTTCTGTTGCTCTAGTCTACTCCCCACTCCCTGCACCAGTTTCTACTGTCTTGGTTCAGGTTAGAGTGTCCAGTCCCAAAACATCTACTGAGTGCCAGACACCGGACAAAGTACAGTGACTATAAAGACGAAGAAGACATGGTTCTTGTCCCAGAAAAGCCCCAGAAATGCTTAAAATTTTCAACTGAGACTAGAATCTAAAGACTATTTGACCACACATCTATAGTCAATTAATCTTCAACAAAGGAGTTAAGAATATGTTGGAGTTACAGATACAATGGAGAAAAGACCATCTCTTCAGCAAGTGGCGCTGGGAAAGCCGAACAGTGGCATGTAAATCAATGAAGTTAAAACACAACCTCACACCACATATACAAAAAAACCTCAATGACTTAAAAACTAAAAAATAAACATGACACCATAAAACGCCTAGAAGAGAACTTAGGCAAAACATTCTCTGACATAAACTGTATCAATTGTTTTCTTAGGTCAGTTTCCCAAGACAATAAAAATAAAAGACTTAAAAGTTTTTGCATAGCAAAGGAAATCATAAACAAAATGAAAAGACAACCTATGGACTGGGAGAAAATATTTGCAAAATATTTGCTTAATATCCAAAATATACAAACAGCTCATACAACTCAGAAACAACAAAAAAACCCTAACAACCCGATAGAAAAATGGACATAAGACCTAAACAGACATTTCTCCAAAGACATACAGATGGCCAACAGACACATTAAAAGATGCTCAACATCGTTAATTATGACAGAAATGCAAATCAAAACTACCATGAAATATCACCTCACACCAGCCATCATTAAAAAAATCTACAAATAACAATTGCTGGAGAGAGTGTGGAGAAAAGGGAACCCTCCTACACTGTTGGTGGGACTGTAAGTTGGTACAGTCACTATGGAAAACAATATGGAGGTTACTCAAAAAATTAAAAATAGAGTTGCCATATGATCCTGCAATCTCACTCTTGGGCATATATCTGGAGGAAACTGTAATTCAAAAAGGCATATATACCCCAATGTTCACAGCAGTACTATTTACAATAGCCAGGACATGGAAGTAACCTAAATGTCCCTCAACAGAGGAATGGATAAAGACATGTAGTACATGTATATACACACATGTAATGGAATGTTAATAATAAAAATGCCATTTTGCAGCAACATGGATAAACCTAGAGATTATCATACTAAGTGAAGTCAGAAAGACTAATAACATGTGATATCACTTATATGTGGAATTAACATACAACACAAATGAACACAGAAACAGATTCACAGACAGAGAGAAGAGACTGGTGGTAGCCAGGGAGGAAGGGAGACAGGGAAGGGATAGATTGGGAATTTGGGAGTTAGCAGAAACTATTATATAGAGAATGGATAAACAACAAGGTCTCTACTATAGCACAGGGAGCTACATTCAATATCCTGTGATAAACCACAATGGGAAAGAATATGGAAAAGAATTAACTCAGTTAATTATAACTGAGGCACTCTGCTGTACACTAGAACTACAACATTGTTAATCAACCATACTTCAATAAAACAAAGTTTTTAAAAGACTGAAAAGTAGTGTAGCAAATGCAAGAAAAGAGCTTATAAACTGCTTTGGGAATGCAGGAGAGTGAGGTTGGG
The DNA here is from genome assembly GCF_042477335.2 of Ovis canadensis. Taxonomy (NCBI): domain Eukaryota; kingdom Metazoa; phylum Chordata; class Mammalia; order Artiodactyla; family Bovidae; genus Ovis; species Ovis canadensis. The sequence continues at coordinate 148,985,029 of NC_091246.1, read as the reverse complement.
GTATGGGAGGAGAGAAGAGTAAAATTCTTGGGGAGGACTTAGAAACTGATTCTATTCACAAACTCCTACTTCCTACATACATACTCTTACCTATTCCTCTTCATGATTCATAAGGAAGTCGGCCAAAAGAGGAACTCAAACAACACAGAGGGCAGAATTAAGCCATGATTCACCGGGACCGGGTAAGGATGGAGAGGACTAAAGCCATCCTTGTATGCTGGAGCGGGGACTGGCACACTGCGGCCTATGGGCCACATCTGGCCTGCTGCCTGCTTTCACACAGCCAGCAAGTCAACATGTTCAAATGGTGGAGGAAAAAAAAGAAGAAAAATATAACATATGAAACTTACATGAAATTCAACTTTCAGTGTCCGTAAGTAAAGTTTTATTGGAACAAAGCCACGCTCATTTGCTTAAGTATTGTCTATGGCTGTTTTTGTGCTATGACGGCAGACTCGATACCACAGAGACGCTATGGTCGATAATGCCTGAATATGTACCACCTGGCCCATTATAGAGAAAGTTTGCCATTTCTAGAGGCTTAAGTAGAACAGAGATTATTAGAAGAGGAGGTTGGAGAAAAAGCTGGGGTCAAGAAGGACCTCCTATTGAGTTGATTCTCTAGTCTAAGTGATGACACTTAAGACTAGAACTTCTAAAATCAACACTTTTTAGCATGAGAAGTGTTTTTATTGAAAAGTTCATTTAGGTGGCAATTTGAAGAACTCATTTACAGGGACGGGGAAAGCTCCACAGGAAAATAAAGTTTCAGACAAAAAAGCAAAAGACACTATCACTTGGCTAAGTGTTCTCCATCCACTCATCACCAGCAAACACGCTACACACTGCATTCACCTGTTTATGGACTAACTCCTCCCCTCCTCAAATGTAGAAAAATTTGAGAGGGTTTTTCTTAGCTTTATTATTGCAGGGCTTATTATCTGCAGGGTTTATTATCTTCAGGGCTTAGAACAATGCTAGACACATGGGACACATTCAATAAACATTTGTTGAATTAATTTAATTAAGGTTTTCGCCAGCAATAGACTATAAAATCGATGAAGGCGGGGACTGTTCTATTCATTACTATCCCCAGTTCCACTGGACACACACAGTGAGCCCTCCTTCAACATGTGTTGAACAAGGGAATCAGTGAACAAATGAATGGAGATCATGATCTTAAAAAGTAACTTATTTAATTTCCAAGTTTCACATCTTTGTTTTCGTATCATCATTTCTTGTGGATCATTAAATATTTGCCAAAGAGATGCATCAGTGATAAACAGAGAAGTTTTTGTTCAGTCGCTTAGTCGTGTCCGACCATCACCCTAATACTTCATTTTCAAGCCTATGTCTTTAATTGATTTCATAAAATCTTTTTGCTCCTTTACTGTCGCTGGGGGATTGCTGACACTAGTTTGCTGGAGTCCTTAAAAATCGCACCTCGGAGTCGCACTCGGTGTCATAAAGTGACTAAAAACCTTATGTGCAAACAAGGTACAAAAAAAGTAAACACGACCAGCAGGGTAGGACAAGCACACTAACGGCAATTCGGAAGGCAGCGCGTGGGGAACGCTGCCCGACATGCATATAAGCAGGGTCGGCGGAGGGAGAGCAGGTGATGTAAATCACAGGCCGGCGCCCCAAACGGGGACACCCAGCCAGACTGGGCAGCGGGCACAGCAAGTAACAACGGCTTCGCCCGGTCGGCGCGCTTCCCCACGCCCCCCAGCCCCTCGCCATCCCCCCACAGCAACACGCGGCATGTCCTGCCCGCTCACCTTCAGCCCCTGCGAGTCCATGGCTTCTCCAAGGCCAGGCCGCAGGCCTCCTGATCGAGCGCCTGCCGAAGCCTAACAGCAGAGACAGGGGCTCCAGCCCTGCCGCCCAGGCCCAAACTCGCTCGGGACGCGGCGGGAGGGGCGGGGCGGACCCGAGCCGCCATTGGCTGCCAGTGTGAGGGGGCGGGCCCTCGCGGCAGGGATTGCAGGTCCAGGCGCCGGCGGGGAGCTGGAGGGAGGGCTGCGCAGGGGAAAGGGGGCCGTACCCACCGGATGCCCGGGAGGTAGAGAGGTCAAACGCAGAAACGACCCTAGGAGGGCGGTGGGAGGGGGGTGCCCAGGATGAGCAATTAAAGAATGAAGGAAATGGAAGAGAGCGGAGGGATAAGGGCAGGTCTGTTTCCCATCACTGACTACAAAGAAAGACACCATTTTCTGCATGCTAGAGTAGAGGCAGGTTCCCGCAGTGCGGCTGTTTAGAAGGCCTCCCCAGCTCAGGAAAAAGCCTTGAACTTTCTCGTGTAGTAGTTGCATTATGGCCTCAAGGTGGCGCAGAAAAATCACACTTGGGCCCATCTTTGCAAGCATTGCTGGAAATCTCGCGTTTCCTGTTAGAATGCACTTTAAATTAGTCCTTAAAGAAAAAAAAAAAAAAGCTCTTTTTTACTCCCCGATAATGCTGCTGCTGCTGCTAAGTCACTTCAGTCGTGTCTGACTCTGTGTGACCCCATAGACGGCAGCCCACCAGGCTCCCCCGTCCCTGGGATTCTCCAGGCAAGAACACTGGAGTGGGTTGCCATTTCCTTCTCCAATGCATGAAAGTGAAAAGTGAAAGTGAAGTCGCTCAGTCGTGTCCAACCCACAGCGACCCCATGGACTGCAGCCTTCCAGGCTTCTCCGTCCATGGGATTTTCCAGGCAGGAGTACTGGAGTGGGGTGCCATTGCCTTCTCCGCCCCGATAATGAGAGGAGCTAATAAAGTAACCTAGTTTTTCAGTTAAAAATAATATTGCTTATTTTAAACTGAGAATAGATTTAATCTCTACGCAAACTTTTATGTTTGTACCAGTTAGGCAACTGTCAGTTGCTGATAGATTTCTTAAGTTATTTAGTGAATTAAATTGAAATGTAATAAATTAAGAGATTTCGTATTTCTGCTTAAAGATATTTTCAAAGTAAGATTTGAGGTTTTGGTAATCTTTGTAGAATCTTTACACGGATTCCAAATTTCAGTCCTAATTATTTTAATTTAGTTGATATAATTGAGAGTTGCCTTAAGCAGATCTTAAATTTGTCGAGCAGTCAAAAGACATTAACCTTTTTATATGCCAGGAGTTTAGGTAATGTCAATCTTGTGGGAAAGAATGACTAAGATAACAGGCTCCAATGCTAGGCAATATTTCTCACTGGTTTTCCTTAAGAGTGCATTCTTCTCAAAGAGGCACATATTATTTCATAAAGACTAGTTCTTATTTGTTTGTTTCCATAATTTATAGTCAAGCTAAATGTTTGTGGTGAGGGACAGCTGGTATTACCTGCTGGTCTGATTTTCAGAGTCTGCGGGTTAATCCATAGTTGGTATGCAGCAGAGAATACCAGAAACCAAGGTCCTCATCAAATAATGCTGAAGCTGAAGCTCCAATGCTTTGGCCACCTGATGCAAAGAGCTGAGTCATTAGAAAAGACCCTGGTGCTTGGAAAGATTGAAGGCAGGAGGAGAAGGAGAAGATGGAGGGAGAGATGGTTGGATGGCATCACCGACTCAATGGACATGAGTTTGATCGAGCTCCGGGAGATGGTCAGGGACAGGGAAGCCTGGCGTGCTGCAGTCCATGGGGTGACAGAGTCAGACATGACTGAGGAACTGAACTACAAGGTCGTGGTCAGCATATATAATCTTAAACTGTATGCTTTTAGTTTCAAGTAAAGAGTCCATCTGGAAGAAAATTTCTGAGAATTACAGTTAAAGGAGCAGATGATCAAGGTACCTTTCTGAGATCTTTAAAGTCTAAACTTGGACTGTCAGACCATTGGAAGGCAGCACACTTACACCATGTTAATTTATGAAATTCCCTTCATTCAGTTTTGTTCTAAGGTTAAAGTATTTAGCACAAATCACCATATCTGGCACTCTATGAGTGTTTTTTGGATTAAAACTACTTTGGAAATTTGCTTTGATACTCCTGGTAACTTGTTCCTTGCGTAAGGTTCCATGGTCTTTTGTTCCCATGGGCTTCCCTGGTGGCTTAGATGGTAAGGAATCTGCCTGCAAAATGGGAGACCTGGGTTCAGTCCCTGAGTTGGGAAGATTCCCTGGAGAAGGGAATGGCCACCCACTCCAGTGTTCTTGCCTGGAGGATCCCATGGACAGGGGAACCTGGTGGGCTACAGTCCATGGGGTCACAGAGAGTGAGACATGACTGAGCGACTAACACTTTATTCCAGGCAGATGGGACAACCATTCCTTCTAATACTTTCTCTTACTTTGCTTTGAGCCCTTTCTCCATCTGAAAAAAGCCTACTCTTTTTTCAGAATTCATCTCAACTCTTACTCTCTATGAAGCCTTTAATGATTGCCATAACTGATTGAATGTGTGAGACTGCATGGTACAGTGGCAAGAACATGGTCTCCTAGACTGAGATGAAACCCCCTGGTGTGCTGTTATTTTCATGACTTGGGAAGGTTAATTTCCTGAGCTTAATTTTCCATATTTACCAAAGAAACTAAATATCTAATAATAGACAAAAAGTTCCTGACACATGATAGACATTCTATAACCATTCATAAAACACATAAGTGTTCTGTAAGACTTAACACACTTTTATATATTTTTTTGTATTATAGCTATGGTGCATTTTTTATTCATTTAATCTTTTCTACTTAATGGGGAGTACCTTAGAGCCACACAGTATAGTGAAGTGGGGATCAGCCTGGTCCCTGGAGTAGGCCACATGTGCGTGCTAAGTCGCTTCAGACGTGTGTGACTCTTTGCAACCCTATGGACTGTAGCCCGCCAGACTCCTTTGTCCTTGGGATTCTCTAGGCAAGAATACTGGAGTGGGTTGCCATGCCCTCTCCAGCGGATCTTCCCAACCCAGGGATTGAACCTGCACCCCCTGCACTGCAGGTGGATTCTTTACCACTGAGCCACCAGGGAAGCCCTGCAATCAAATTTTGGTACCACCATTCCCTAGCTGTTTACTTGGACAAGTTATTTAACTTTCCTGTGCTTCTGCTGTAAAGTGAGACTAATACCTCAGAATGCTGTTAAGGTTAAATGAGTTAATATTTAATGAACACAGCAGTGTTAGTCACTGAATAACTTTAACTTCTAGTTAATTATACTCTCAGCTTCTCCAAACACAGGCCCAGTATTGATCCCATAAGCATCTAGCACATCTTATAGCCCTGGTTTGGGAAGATCCGCTGGAGAAGGAAATGGCAGCCCACTCCCGTATTCTTGCCTGGAAAATCCCATAGATCGTGGAGCCTGGTAGGCTACCATCCATGGGGTCGCAAAGAGTCGGACACAACTGAGCGACTTCAAAAAAAAAAAAGGACTGTTAAAGCCCTTTAGTTGTGCTTCTGTTTGGCTTTCTTCTCCTCAATTCCTACCTCAATACACTTGTATCTATGTTATTTTATGATATATTTGAGAAATTAAAGGAAAACGCTTAAGAAAAATAGGTGGTGCTGGTGAAGACAAGAGTAAAGGTAAGTATGAAAAAAATAAAAAAGATAAACATATGACATTATTAAACTTGGGAGCTGGAAAGAACTTTAGAATCAATCATCCAATCTCTGTATTTTACAGATGAAACCCCCAAATATGAAATAATCTAACCAAAGCCCCCCCCCACCAAGTTTTCTGTTCCCAACCTAGCCTTCAAAGCAGTTATGAATAATAAAGAGATAATGTGTTTATTTTTTCTTAAGGCTATTTTACTATAAAGTTGAGCAAGAAAATGTAGAGGGCAAATATGTACTATCCAAATAAACTGGCACATAGTTAGTCTCAGAGGTGACACTATGGAAAAGTTAGAAGTTAACTGGAGTCAGAACTGCTGAAATCTGAGTTAAGGCTCTATTCCTTAAAGTTAATAACTTTGCAGTTTAGGGCAAAGTTGTTTACTTTTCTCTGCTTTGGTTTATACATTTGCAATGGATAGTTGGGAATGGGACTGTAATACTTGTTTTGTTAGTGTGTAGACTAAATGAGATTATGTGAAAATGTTTCAAAGATTGAAAAGCACCTTGTAAAAGTTCATAGCACACTTATAAGAAAACTTCATAGCACAGTTACAGGAAGGCTCCTTTCCTCACTATGCGGCAAGCCATCTTACCTCTCTGAGATTAGGATCTGGTCCATGTGTTCTCTAGTGCTCTTTTCTTCTCCAAATAGCACAGAACACACAGTACCATTCTTTTGAGTTGTGCATGAAGCATGGTGTCTGCTGATGCAAAAAATAACTTGTAACTCATCCCTTTAAATTTGTCATAACTCATCCCTTTAAAATTCTCCAGTTTTACTCATTTAAGTAAATTAGGGAGATGCTGTTAATGATCAGGCACTTACCTTTCATATCTCCTTTGCTAAGTGATATTATGGAGAAAGTTAGAAGTGATCTGAGTTCTAACTGTGTGTTGCTTAATCATTCGTGCATTCCATTCACCAAATGTTAAATGAATACCAGTGACAGAGAATAAAATTCTTGTCGTCTTCTCCAAGAATTTAAAGTCTAGTAAAGGTAGACAGACATTGAATAAATATTCACCAAAGGAAATGGAAAAATTATAAGCAGTGACAGCTTTAACAGCTATTTTAGTAAGTGCAATAAACAGACTAAACTGCAGTTACAGGGATTAATATACCAAGAATGAAATGAAACTCACATCACTCGTAGTCCAAGGAATCCTTCCACTCAACTCCTTCAATTAACTTCTTTTAGACTACTGAATGGTAACTGTTTTTCTTTTAAAATACCTGAGAAGCTCAGATAACTGATGGCTAAGAAATTTGTTTCTGGCTCACCTGATGTAACAAATGTTTCTACTCAAATACCATGACAGAGATTTACCAGGGGTTATTTTTTTTCTTGGTGTTCTTGACTATATGTTGACATTTCATCTATGCAAAAGTAGGAGAGAGAAAACAGAAAAACACATTTCAGAAGAGTTTGGTATTTTGAAATAGAAACAATGAATTATTAAAAATGTTTAAACTTGTGATATACTGAATATCTTGACAAGATGCCATCTGTCTTCTACTCCTTTAAAGAATCTTTTTCTGATTGATAGAATAAGAAGAGAAAAATAGCAATCATTCTCCCTCTGTCTGGTGTGACATTAGGTAGATAGTACATTGCTTTAGATTTTACTCCCATAGGTCCAAGCTCACTTCTGAAAAATCTTCCTCAACGTCAAATTCACACTGCACATCTTCCTAGACACTCTGTTATTTCTGAATGTGAGATAACCAGACCTCTGCTCTAATTTTTGTCTTAAGGTTGAGAAGAATCAGCCTTAGCTCTCTAAGAATCTGATTCTGGAGGACTTTGTTTATGGCAGTGTTTCCAAGCAGTCCCAAAGCTCCTTGGAGGCAAACTATGCTAAAGATCAAGTGCTGAGTTTGCAAAAATAAAGGAGCAAATAGCGACTTTGTGCCTGCCCAGTCGACTCGGTTATGCAGGATGGTATGCTCTAGCATGATCTTCTTTGGGTACTTCCAACCCAATTCTCACTCATTCTCCTCTCTCAGCTTTCCCTTGGTCTTTCCCCTCCCTGAATAGATTTCAGCATCTCTTGTGTTAACAGCCACTGTGTGATGCCTCTGTTCCACAGGATTGCCGCTGCTTCCCAGCTTGTGATTCCGACGTGCTTGCCCTAAATAACCTCTCCCTCCGCCAGCCTGACTTCTTTATCTGTGACAAATGAGGCCAGAAGTTCATTGGAGCCTCACAGTGACTAAGTGAAAGTGCCTCCATCCCAAAGACACTGCCTCCATCTCCCTGGGGAGGAGAACCCTTCCATTCAGAGATAAGCCTGGAGGCAGAGTTTTTGCTTTCCCTAACAGCTAATATATATTTTTTCTCACCTCAAAGTATCCAGATTTTCTCTCTCCTTACATCCATCTCCTGGTTTCTAGGCACTGGGCTTTCCTTATTAGCACTATTGCTTGTCTGAATCAGTTGAATTAAAACGAGGGACTTCCCTGCTGGTCCAGTGGCTAAGACTCCTCACTCCCAGTGCGGGGGATGCAGGTTCAGTCCCTGGTTGGGAGCTAAGATCCCACATGTGGCAACCAAGAGTTAACATGCTGTAAATAAAGATCCTGAGTGCTGCAACTAAAACTCGGTATATAGCCAAATAATTAAATAATAAATTCTGAAAAAGAATAAAATGGCTGGAGCTCCTCCCTCAAAACCCCTGCTCATAAATCCATGTATAACTGGGGTCAATTTATGGCAGGATATTTTTCCACAAATTTTTGAGAATTTTCAATCATACAGAAGAGTTGAACATCACAATAAACACCCCTCTACTCACCACCATAGAACTTTCCTGAGATCCTGTATCCTACTGCTTTTTGTATTTTGCCATCCTCCTTGATTCGTGTGGATGGTTGGACCATTAGTATTTTTGTAGCAGGGTGGAAGTAAAAGCCCTTAGAAAGGTGGCTGCTAGCTATATGAAGCTGTTTACATTTTCATGATGGTTAACTAAAATTACAAGTTAGATTCATCAATTGCACTCGCCACATTTCAAATGCTCAGTTGCCACATGTGGCTAGTGGTTGCTGGATTGGGACAGCACAGAGGTCATTTGCATCATATGAGGAAATTGTATTTTATGGCACTTTAAAAGCTCTTGGGTCTTCTGTAGAGAAATAAGTTTATTTAAGAAATGAGTCTGGGTTTCTTGGTGGGTAAGAGGAGCCAAAGAATTGTATCTAAGGCAAGAGAGGGAGGCAATACATGCTAATGTCAAGTGCTGAGTTTGCAAAAACTTAGCACTTGAGTTTGTCCTTGAAACCAGGACAGGACCCAAAAGCAATAGGGTCCTGTGATTCCTAGGGCCCCACCCCCTCTTCTGAGACAGTGTGCCCAGAAGGAGGCAAAACTTCGGAAAAACAGTTCCATGGTGTGCCCAGCAGAGTTGAGTCTAAAATACTGACCCTCAGGGATCCAGTGTGGCCAAAAGTTTGCCCTTAGAAGCTATGATGGGCTTCCCATTTACGGAACACCCTATAAGCCTCTGGGATTCCGGTGGAATCCTAGGAGAGAAGACTGTAATATTGAATGAGATTAAATTTCCTGGCAGTCCAATGGGACTGATGCTCGGCTTTGAATTTTACTAGATTTAAAAGAAGAGGTAGAAATTTCTTGTTTCATGCCCATATAAAATTTAGTGAAGGACTCCCCTAGCAGCTCAGACAATAAAGAATCCACCTACAATGCAAAAATTAGTGAAAACAGTGAAAAAATATACATATATATACACATAATTTTTCAAAGAGAATTTAAATTACATTCTTTTATATCATTCATGGAATATATAAGAATTAAATATCATCAGATGGGCTAATAGTATTTGGCATACCTCCCCATTTTCATTCTCTGGCAGTCATTGTTTTTGAATAATAATAGTATGTCATGCAGCTCCTACCATCTGAAATATGACACTGTCATACAGGCTGATTGTGTTAGGTTCCCTGCAAAAAAAAAAAAAAAAAAAAAGAGAAAGTATTATTGGCTCTGTGTGGTTGTTCCTAAATTTCAAGATATTGTGAAGGATGCTTTCAGTGCAGTTTGCAATATCTATTCAAGGTGGTAGGTTATTCATTTATTCGACTTTTTAAAAAGTTCAATATAGGCACTGTTCCATACCATGTAGGATGGGCATGGTTCCTTCCCTTACAGATGTTATGGTTGTAGAATTATTTGTCCTGGAAGATATATTGAGAGATGAAAAATTCAAGAGTATCCTGTGATCCTTTCAAAGAGAAGCTCCTACACAGTACCTGTTGAAATTCATTCACTGAATCCCTTGTCCCAGCACAGAGTTGTTTTTCCCAGAGGAAAAAAGGGAATTTTTCCCTAATTTTTTACAAAGGCCTATATGAGCTAATTGTGTTCCTGATGTTAGAACTCCTTTTCTTTGGTAAAGCTAAATCACATAGGTTTAAATGTAAGCTGCCTTGTTATTATTCAGCCCAGATTGCTGGGAAGTCTTTAGATACATAACACGACCATACTGAATCAAACTCGGTAACTCAAGAGATGCTACTTGGTGATGTGTCCTTTCTGATTTTTGAGTATTTTATTAATTAAGTACTACAGTCAACTAATGATGAGTTCCTAAAGGCCTTAACCTTACCCAGTTACCAATCACTCAGACGGATTTCTCAGACTTCCTGCTTATAAGACCTTCCTGGGAAGCTTGTTATAACTTTCTTCTACTGCTTTCTAACAGCACGATTCAATAGACATTTTTAGGCCCTTTCCTGATGATTCTGATTTAATTTGAGATGAGACTTAGAACTAATTTTTTTTCTTTTTTTAAATATAAATTTATTTATTTTAATTGGAGGTTAATTACTTTGCAATATTGTATTGGTTTTGCCATACATCAACATGAATCCACCACAGGTATACATGGGTTCCCCATCCTGAACCCCCCTCCCTCCACCCTCCCCATACCATCCATCTGGGTCGTCCCAGTGCACCAGCCCCAAGCATCCAGTATCATGCATCGAACCTGGACTGGCGATTCATTTCATATATGATATTATACATGTTTCAATACCATTCTCCCAAATCATCCCACCTTCTCCCTCTCCCACAGAGTCCAAAAGACTGTTCTATATATCTGTGTCTCTTTTGCTGTCTTGCATACAGAAACTAAAATTTTAACTATTGTCCTGGTAGGCTTTTAGATGAGTTGTTTTTTTTTTTTTTTTTAATGCCCTAAGATTATTGAAAGGTAAGAGAGGTTATCTAATAGACCCAAAGACTTGGAGCCCACCACACTGAAGTTATCTTTGGATTGATTTGGCCATTTAAAGCATAGTCCAGAGAGAATACAATGGAAATGCCAAGATTGGATGTGGGGAAAGAAGAGTAGAATCATAAAGTTCTAAGATGTGCCTGACTAGATTTACACTAAACTGCATGCAATTAACTGCCTAATGAGTTTCACTTTAGCAAATGGTAGCATGTTACAAATAGGACAACCTCTGCTGCATATGAATCAAGTCCTTCCTCACTCTCCTTGTCTCTGAAAAAAAAAAAAAATCTGTCTGCATAATTTAGCCATTCTCCATAAATCCTATTTTCCATATCCTTGCATGCTTATGGGATTGAAATCTTACAGTTAGTATATTTTGCTCTAGCATTGCACCTACTTGAGGATATCAGTCAGTATAACTCAATAGACATTTTTCCTGTGGTAGGGCAAATGGCTGCATTTATGACTGAGGTTGATCACAAGCACAATCTGTTTGCCTTCAGAAACGTGTGTTTTCTGTGACTGCAAGAAATACTGCTGAATAAGGCATTTCTTCACCATCCTTGATGAACGAGGAACATTAATAATGCATATAAGAGTCAGGCCAAATGATATTGAAGGAAAAACATGGTCCAGAAGCCCTAATTCCTTTTAGAGATTAAATTTTAAATGGCAAGCTCAATAGTTCCATCATAGCACAGAAGGAGGTGAATATTATGTAATCCTTGAGTTCTAGAGAGTCAAAAGTCAATTTATGTTTTACTCTTATACCTTGCAAACATTTCTGGATATACAAATATGTATAACTACACTCGTATCTATATTTATTTCTTTATAAGTAACAAAAACAGTATATGTTCTCTTATGGATGTAATTTATGTCTGTTTAAATATTTATTATATAAATCCAATATTGCTATAAAATACTAAGGCTAATTTTCATTTGTAACTTTTGTGATGTTTTATTCTTTTATATATCTTGCATATAATGATATCCCTGTGAAAAAACATATAAGAGGGAAAGATCCCAGAGTGGTAAATAATGCTTTCAAAAATAGAACTACTTAGAACAGTGCTAAAAATTAGCTAATTTGCCCATTTACCAAATATCTAGAGAGCACCTTCTCTGTAAAAAGTTACTGTAGAGGATACAATGGTATTTAAGGCCAATTTCTGCCAATTGTACACTTTCTGGTATGTGTATTCTTATGGCAGAAGTGGAGGAGAAGGGTGATGAGAGGAAGAAAACCATTTTAAACTACGGTGTCATGGTAGTTTTAGTCCATACAAATGGAACATGGAGGTGATCCTACGTCCTGCTTTGCCCAGGAGAGTCCTCACTGATGCTTGTTGCTTTAGCATAATTATTAATTGTCTCTCCCTTTGCTTTCAAAACTGTCCAGGTGTAAACATATACATCAAATTCCATAGAAGTTCACAGGAGAGAAAAACCTCTTCCAGTAATAAGACACAAGGAAAATGTCACTGAATCCTGAAGGATGCGTTTGATTTCAGAGGTAGAAAGACAGATAAGGAAGCACTCAAGGGTTATGTTCCATCATTGCTTACCTGTATTCTTCCAGCAACTTCTCAAATTATGACCCTGCTTTTTGGCAATCTGCAGAATATACATTTTGACCACTATTCTATAATATTTCTGCTATCTGAACTGCCCCACCCTTCTCATTCTTCAAATCCAGGTCAGAGTTTACAGTTATAACTGTCCCTGAATCCTCCTTCCAAGCCTCTAATCCAAGGTTGTAGAGTTACTCACCCATTCCTCTATGTATTCTGTAATTTGTACTTACTTTTGCTGAGCCTGAAGGAAGACTCCAAACAGTAACAGAGTGAGAAAGCAGGTTGACTTCTGGCTAATTTTCCTGGTGGTTGAGAGGACTAGAACATGGTCAAATCAGTTTTGGATATATGAAATTGAAGATGATAGACAAAGTATGCAAGTATAAAAGACCAACAGAAAGTTAGAATTGTAACTCAAAAAAAGAGGCTGATGCTGCAGAAGAAATCTGATAGGAGAGGGGAAAAATTAAAAAGTGAAGGCAAAGATCCTAAAGAAAGAAGAGACCTAGAAAAGCTTAGTTTTTATGGAAGGCAAGGGAAGACGCAATTCAGTGAAGGAGGTGGTGATGACCATCTTCATCAAATTCTAAAAAGCTATAAAAAATATGATAAAGACTGAATAAAGATAATTGAATTTGAGTAACTATAGACTGGTTGGAGGTAGAACCAGATTTGAGAACACTGAAGAGAATGAGAAGGTGCTTTGTAAGAAAAAGATTCAAAATTAGTTTGATATTTGAATCTGTTGTGGTTTAGTTGCTAAGTTATGTCCGACACTTGCAACCCCATGGACTGTAGCCCACCAGTCTCCCTGTCCATAAGATTTTCCAGGCAAGAATACGGAAATGGGCTGCCATGGTAGAGTCTCAATGTATTTCAAACAGCTTGAAGAAGAAAGATAAAACTTGTATCTTAATGTTCTCTAACACACACCACACTGTGGCAAGTTAAACATGGGGTAGTGAATTCATGAAAGCTCATAAAGTAAATTGGATTTCCTATAACAGCATATTTTTAATGAAGAATTTATATTAAAATGTAATTTCCTATAAATTTATTTCAAGAACTTTCTGGTCTCCATCCCATGATAAATAAAGACTATATTCCTAGAAGACAAACAAAATGCTGCAGTTATCAATCGAATAGTTCTCTGACCATCTTGCTCTTCTAAGTAAACATTAAATAAAGAGATAATTCATGATATCCAGAAATAGAGTATATATAGTTCTGTTCCACATGGATAATGTTCTTTCTTCCTTTCTTCACCTTTTGTATTTTCAAGTCTTTTCTTCATAGTGTTATTGAGAAGGATAATGACCAGCATAGCATATGAATACTCCATGTGCCTATGTCAATAAGAATATTCACAGCCAAATTATCTCATCAATATCATTGGGACCTATATTTCATTTAATTTTAACCAAGAGTGAAAGTGTTGAGTATAGAACCCTGAATTTAAAAGGTATTTTTAAAAAAAGGAATGATCTATGAACAATGAGAAAAAATGCATAAGGGCTGAGAAAAGTTATTTTTCAAGATTAGAAAGGCAATTTTGAAAGTGCAAAGTTGGACAGAAAGAAGCAATCAAAAGGAGAGAATAAAGACACAAGAGAGGGCAATAACTCAACACTGAGTACTCAGTTGACATTGCAGATTATCTATTACTGATGTCAAGAATTTCTTGGTGATGCAGTTTCCCCAACAATACTCGATTGTCCGGAATATTTTTCTCCTCTAGTGCCTTTGCTGCCACACTGACTGAATCAGTGTTAATTGACAATTTAGGAGAATATTCGCATGTTCCAGGAAGGACAGTACTATAAGTGCTATTGTACATGATTAAAGCAATAATATTTTGATTATGAACATTTCAATACATTCATAGTTGACTAAGAAGCATTCATCTTATTACATAATAGTATGAAATTTAGTCCATGTATGGTAGAATAAATAATTATAGGACAAATTTATAGACTTTAATATAGTTTGTATAGTTCTAGCATCCAAACTTTTTGTTACACACATATGAACATACAAATTATGAGGCTGAGTACTGATTGTCTATCCCACTGGTTCCTAGACTCTTGATTTGCTGCATCAGTAAAATACAAATGGAAGGACCAACACAGGGTTGTCAATTTTTAATTTAGCTAAATAAAATACTAAAACAACCCACTATCATTTATTCTCACCATCATTTCAAAAAGAGCATTTTAACATAAAATGTTTTTAGTCTTTGGAAATGGAACATTAAAAAGGCATATTTTTACAGTAAAGTTCTTTAAATTGAATATGTTTAGCTTTATAAATGTTTATCACATCATTCGTAATTTCCAAGGTTAACTGTGGCATGTGAAATACTTGTCATGTGGGTGCTGGCCTGTAGAGCTGTGTTTGAGGGTGCTGGTTGGTACTTAAAATTTCTGGACCCCAGGGACTCATATAGCCCATAAGACACATTCTGATACAATACAGGCAGGATCACCAGAGTTTAGATCACAAGTTTCCAATTTAGTAGATCTAGCTTCAAATACTGGAGTCTTAACCACTATGCCACAGATCTCTCCTAAAAATGTTCTTTAGTAACATAAGGGTTACCACAAAGGATAAGGAATGTACTCCTTTGTCTCTTCAAAAACACAACTTCTGGAAAACAAGAATAGTAATTAACATGCAGTGTTCTTTGAAGTAATTAGAAATAGTTTATCTAATTTTAAGAGTAGAATCATAAATTCCGGGACACAGAAAAACAGGTGATAAAGTGAATACACACACACATACATACTGCAGTAACACAAGAGTGACAAAAAAATCACTTCCTTGCAGACACACACATGCATCTATATCAACGTTTACGTGCACACATATACACAGAGAGTTCATTGCCCTTCCTGTGTTAAGTCTCTCAGTCGTGTCCGACTCTTTGCAACCCCATGGACTGTAGCTCACCAGGCTCCTCTGTCTGTGGAATTCTCCAGGCAAGAATACTGGAGTGGTTGCCATTTCCTTCTCCAGGGGATCAACTCGAACCCAGGTCTCCCGCATTGCAGATAGAAATTTTTACCATCAGAGTCACCAGGGAAGTCCTTTAATTGTCCTTCAGTCCCACTCAAAAGTGAGTTGCAGACATCATCCCACTCATTCCTAAATACTTTAATGTGCATTTTCTGAGAGTAAGGATATTACCCATAATTATGCAATAGCCTCATTTAAATTTTATAAAATTAAAGAAATTAAAATACTTTTATAATACTAGTACTTAATTGAGTCCATATTCAAATTTAGTCAGTATTCCCAGTAACATTCATAATTATTACTATTTTTCCAGTCCAGTATTCAATCCAGAATCACATGTTGTATTTTGTTTTCATAACTCTTCAACCTCAAGTTGTTCCTTACCCTGTGTTTGCTTTTCATGACATTTCTAAAGAGTTCAGTCATTTCATAGAATGTCCTCAATTTGATTTTTCTTATGATTAAATTCTGGTTATGCCATTTTGACTGGATACCAAGAAGTGATGTCTTCTTCAGAACTGTCCCATAATTGATGAAGATAGTGTCTTCTAGGTATCTCCACATAAAATTTTAATGCAGAAGAGATACTTTGAGACAATGTAAATGTCCTATTCCTTGTCAAACTTTCACCCATGAGTTTTAGTATTCATTGATTCTTCTTGCATGAATGTCTCTATGATGGTTGCCAAGTGGTAATTTTTATCTTTATTATTTCTTCTACATATGTTAGTTAATATTCAACTGTGAGGAAGAGCTTTTCACTTTTTCCATTTATTTTGTGTTGGTACATGCTTGTGAATTCTTATTCAATGGATTATAATCTGTTACTATCTTTCACTATGTAAACATAATACCAAAATGACTATGGTGATTTATATGATTATGTTTCACCAATTTGCTTTGTATTTGAAAAGGTACCAGTGAGTACTGGTATGAATGTGGAATATTTAAAAAATCTATAGGGATTATCCTATAATCCTTATTTTTGTTGGTTAGAAATGGGAAATTCTTTTCAGAATTAGTTGTCCTGGTGTTTTAGAGCAATGATGTCATTAAGAGACAAGGTCAGGAAGCTGAAGGATAGGGAAAGGCCCTGTGTGTGACTGCTCTTCTCATCAAGGTCACGTTCCTCTTTCAGACTTCATAACTGACATTGTGCAAATCTGATAGTAAATGAGGCTTCTCTCTTCTCATAAATTTAGATGTTTCTTCAGCTGTCACTTTTATTGTTTGGACCACTCCAGTAACTGCTCCATGATCTCTGTGAAATCTGTGTTTGACTGGACTGTAGTTTCCCTAGTTACTCTTTCTCCGTCTACTAATGCTGGTTAGATTAAGCCTCCAAGCTGACCCAAGGCAAATCTTGGCCTATTGCCCACTTTCACAAGCTATTTTAATCACTGTTTCATCCAGGTAAGAGACAGATGGCACACTGAAATGAGGCAAGAGAGATGTTTTTCATGAAGGGCCATTTAAAAAGATGTCAGCAAGATAAAGGGGCCACAGGTCTAAGGGAGCAAGGCAGAGAGTGATGACCAGCCCCTCAACACAGTAGCTCTCATTGTAGGAGGGGCTGTCTGACTGGAAGCATGACCTTGTTGATGAAGGCAGCACTGCCAACCCAGAGCAACCTGTCAAAAATGACACTAGGGTATAAACACCCAGTTGTACCATTCTCCTGCTTTCGTGATGGTGTTTTCCTGCTGGGGTTTCCCATTGGCCAAACCCACTGAGATCTAGAGGGTAAGAAGCCAGTTGATTCAATTTACAAATTCACCCTAACACAGAGCATGATGGAGGAGCAGGAAGAGTGGTTTTGGAGGAGCAAACAAAAGACCCCACTCACACATAGCAACTTCTAATATTTTAATAGGTTTTGAGGGATTCAATTGTACCTTAAGTGGCCACCCACCCTTGCTTCTTGTTCTGCTGGAGCCTCCAGTTTATAATCTGCTGCTTGTAGTCCCTGGTAGGATACTCCCTCCAGTCTCATTCTTACCCCAAGTTTTCTTGCTCTCAGCCTGAATGGGTGTGTGCGTGTGGGGGTGTGTGTGTGGGTGTGTGGGTGTGTGGGTGTGTGTAGGTGGGTGGGTGTGTATAGCTCCCCTTCTCCCTCAATCTGTAGAATAAAACTTATCTTGTTACACAACATGGTTAACCAAAAGTAACTGGGCAAACAATAAAATAAAAAATGTAATCTTTATTAGTTTGCACATTTTTAATGTTGGTTAGCATCATTTAGGGTAATAGTAGCATTTTCCAGCATGCAGTTCACGAATACAGTTTAAGTATTCTAAGTAGTTTTAAGAAAAAGAGGTGCCTATAGTTTGCTTCTGTAAGAAACACAAAATATCCTGATGTAATTGACTACATAAGTTCACTACTCTCTGTTCTTGTGGGGGAAAAAATTGTGAAACCCACATTATATTTGGAGCAATCTAGAGCAGCATGACTTCAAATAAATGGAAACATAAACAGAAGTTAGAAAAAAAAAAAAGACACAAATGAAAAATAACCACTACCTTCAATCAGTTAGTATAGGCACTACCAAAAATGTAAATAAAAATTTATACCTTTTTTCCAATTGCAAAGCATAATTTGGATGTCAGTTGTGAATCTATGTTTGCCCCTTAAAATTATGAAATAATCTAAAAGTAGCAAATGTAATAAAAAAGCAGAAATCTACAACTACCCAATCTTGTGTTCATTTCTTATTTAGCAAATTTCTTCCATGAAAAAGTACTATGGACAGAAAGTAAGAAAGTGATTGTGATATCAATCTTTAAGATAATTTCCTCTTCATATTTATGTACATAATGCTGAAAAATAAAATAAAATGACTTTTTACAGTATTTATATTTGCTTATAAAATTCTAAACACATTTTAACAGGTTAAGCAGTGTTTTTTTTTTTTTTTTAAACATGTCTGTACAGTCGGGCTATACACCATATGTTATCCACTTAGAATTTAAAAATAACCAAAAAGCTGTTAAAGTGCTGCAAACTATTGCTTAATGACTTAAATAAATGAGATCTGTTGAACAATTTCTTTGACTTTACCAGTGACATATGGTTTCTCATAAATGAGATTCTGAGCGGTGGGAGAAACCAGATACAGCAGCATGGTAATAGAAACATGCATTCATAGCATCCAAACTATCTATAATGGTACAGAATACATTATATTACCTGTGTAAAGCTTGCACTCTACATTTCTTGTGGTACATATTTGATGCAATAAATACTGTGCTTAGGTCATTATTTGTTTGCTCAAACGTGCACCACAGGGTAAAATGACTATTTACATAATAAATAGCATTTCATTAACATATACATTGTCAACCTTACTGAGCTGAAGATGGCTAAACAAAGTGCAGGATTAAGCAGAAATTTATAAAGGGTTCTTTTGGTCAATTCCGTCTTTAAGGGAGAAGCAATACTCATTATTCAGTATTTTTTAAATACAATAAACAGAAATGTAACACTTACGATTCCTGACATTTGAGTGAAGTTTGCACCTGCTAAGATTTAATGGGCTATCCCCCTAAAATGACATACTTGGTCTAGGGGTTGGATTTGACAAAACAAGATCAGCAAAGCACCTCCAATTATCACCTAATTACCCCTCCCAGAAACATAGATGGAATTTAAGAGCTCATTGTGTTCCTCATGACTTTTTTCATGCATGATCTCTAAGTGTTGCATGCCCTCATGCAAACCATGTCTTTGTGCAGATGGGAGGGCCATGTGATTGCCATAACCCCCAGTGGCATACCTGTTAAAGAGGTCCTTTAATCTATTTCCCAACAGAAACCCCATTTACAAAAATAGTCACATATAATAAACAACATATGGACTAAAAAAAAGATGAATCCACTAACAGATTTTGTAAAAACGTGACAAATGTGGCAGTCGAAATGCAAAGAGTGGATACAGTTACTACACTACAGTGTTTTCGTGTTAAACAACCCCCGGATTATAGGTTTGCACCCCTTTGAACTGGTCCCTACAGTCCACATAGCCATTTTGTCTCTTGTCTTCAGCAGTGTCAGCTGGTAGTGAGAACAGTAACCTCCCGTCAAGGTCATCTCCCTTTTACACAATCACAGTTTTCCGACAAAGGGTCACTGTCTGATTGTAGGCACTGACCTTAAGTAAATTTGTGTAAAAACAGTCAGTTTGGCATTGACCTCCTAAAGGAGTCCTGTTGACAAAAATACATCACCTTCATAGGCTGTAAACAATTTGTCACCCAGTGATTTTTATTTATTTGTGTTTATTTCCCTTTGGCTTTTTCATCTTTGCCTTCTTGCTCGTGCTTTTCCACAATTGGTTTTGTTACCCGATCATAGGAGGGTGGACAAGCTGCTGTGGACATGGTCAGATCAGTTTTTTCTGTAATTGAGTTTTCATTTATTCTGTCAATTATCATGTCTTCTTTTACAAGAAGATTAGCCCCACCTTTGATTTTATTTTTGTTGTACGTAAATGATGCCTGTTTTACAGTTCGCTTTAAAAGGTGGCGCCTGTAGGCACGCTGAATAATAACAGCAGACACTTCCTCCTGTTTTCGCTTTAAAGTTGTCGTTATTGGCTGATAGGAGACCTTCGATGGGTTGGAGGCCATGAATCTCTCTTCCATCTGTATTCGAAGGGCATCCATCTCTCCACTCTCCCCAAGAACCCGCTTCGTAAAAGCAAATAAGATGTCAAGACAGTGGATTCGATCACCACTTACCATGGGCAAATCCATGGCAATGAGCTGGAGTTTGTTCGGTTGTGGTAAATTGAGTGGTGGTTCAAGAGCAGCTGCAAACTGAGATAGCTTTTCAAATTCCATGAACTGGGTGGCATCAGGATCAAACTTCTCCCAAACCTCGTAGAACATCTCAAAGTCATCCTCACTCAGGGGCTCTGCACTTTCTTCAGTAGCAACACTGAAGTTCTCCAGGATGACAGCAATGTACATGTTCACCACGACCAGAAATGATATGATGATGTAACTGACAAAGAAGAAAATCCCAACAGACGGGTTCCCACAGTCTCCTTTAACTGAGCTGCCAGGGTTAACTTTATTAGGGTCACAATCGGGTGGTTTACTGTTGAGGATAGGTGCTAGCAATCCATCCCAGCCAGCAGAGGTGGTAATCTGGAACAGGCAGATCATGCTGTTGCCGAAGGTCTCAAAGTTGAACATGTCATCAATTCCAACCTCCCTCTTAACATAGGCAAAGTTGGACATTCCAAAGATGGCATAGATGAACATGACCAGGAAGAGCAGGAGGCCGATGTTAAACAGCGCAGGAAGGGACATCATCAAAGCAAAGAGCAGTGTGCGGATCCCCTTGGCCCCTTTGATCAGACGCAGGATTCGGCCAATCCTGGCAAGACGGATCACTCGGAACAAGGTAGGGGACACAAAATATTTCTCTATCAGCTCAGCCAGAAACATACCTATGGACAAAAAAGATGAGGGTACCAACCAGTGAAGAAGTTATCCACTAAATTAATACTGAAATTTTGTTAAGGCTCATAGGTAAATTTCAGAGTACTAAAATTCAGTTCAAAAGTGTAGTGCAAGTGTTAGTCACTCCGTCATGTCCAGCTCTTTGCAATCCCATGGACTGTGACATGCCAGGCTTCTCTGTCTATGGGATTCTCCAGGCAAGAATACTGGAGTGGGTTGCCATTTCCTCCTCCACAGGGTCTTCCCAACCCAGGGATCAAACCTACATTTCTTGCATCTCCTGCATTGGCAGGAGGATTCTTTACCACTGTACCACCTGGGAAACCCCAAGGTGACTAAGATAGTATTCAATTCAATAAGGACTTTATAGTACATTTTATCTTTGAGGGGTATTTATAAACTAGTTTTAGCTTACAGAAAACCCAAAGACTGAATCTAAAAAAACAAGTGAAAAATTCAAGTCTGTCTGAAGAGCAGTAGCTGACAGTATATGTAAACATTTATAAAAATACAGTGAACACAATGATTTTTTTCTGAAACACTAAATCATATAACCTGTATTCAGTCCTTCCCCATATAAACCTATCTGTAGTTTTGAATGCTATTTTCATCTCTCCATGAACATGACACTTTCCTAAGCTTCCACTATAATATTCATATATAGATGTATATATATATATGCTTTGGTGCATTTCTAAAAGGATTTAAGCTGATGCTTTTTCTGATTTCCTACATCTGTGTCTTAGCCCTCTTACGTAAAGCTTCTTTCTCCATTTACCTTTGAAATAGTGAAATAATGAACGAGCTGAAGAGGAGCTCAAGAAACCAAGTATCTTTGAATTACACTATCTCATTTTGTAAGGAAGTAAGCATGTATGGATGTGAGAGTTGGACTGTGAAGAAGGCTGAGCGCCGAAGAATTGATACTTTTGAACTGTGGTGTTGGAGAAGACTCTTGAGAGTCCCTTGGACTGCAAGGAGATCCAACCAGTCCATTCTGAAGGGATCAGCCCTGGGATTTCTTTGGAAGGAATGATGCTGAAGCTGAAACTCCATTACTTTGGCCACCTCATGCGAAGAGTTGACTCATTGGAAAAGACTTTGATGCTGGGAGGGATTAGGGGCAGGAGAAGAAGGGGACGACAGAGGATGAGATGGCTGGATGGCATCACTGACTTGATGGACATGAGTCTGAGTGAACTCCGGGAGCTGGTGATGGACAGGGAGGCCTGGTGTGCTGCAATTCATGGGGTCGCAAAGAGTCGGACACGACTGAGCGACTGAACTGAACTGAACTGAAGCATGTTTATGTGTGTATGAGAGAGGGAAAGAGAGACAGAGAAAGAAAGAGAGGTGAATACAACTAAGTACCCTATTCATAACTAGCTATACCACAGAATACTGTGGGAATCAAAGGGTACATACAACATATAAGTTGGATAAAAGATCAGCTTTTTCAGAGGGGAGAATGGCATAAAAATCTGCCCAACAGAGGTGCCCCATATTGGATGGTAAATTATTTACTAAATCATATCATCTGCTTTAGGAAAAAAAATGGATACTTTAGGCCCACAGACAGACCTCTTCACTCCACTGCGGCTGGAGCTGTATCTTCAATTAGATGAGTTGTTGCTCATGTGACCTTTGCCATTCCAGGCTTTGAAGTGTATGACTGGTGAAATGATGTTCCATGCCAAATCACTTTTGTGCATCATTATTATACATTTCAAGGTAATCTAGAAAGTCTCTGATACTCTGCATTAAAGAACCTACCATTTTCACTGACATTTTGCTCTTAGCTTACTCTTTCACTTTTACTCTTCCTTATTAGTACCAGCTCCCACTCTTACCTATATGCCAATGACTCTATGTCTCTGATGTACTGTCTCTCTTGAGTACCAGACTAAATTTCTAGCCCTTTTTTCAGCAGAGTCATTTATATATTGTATAGGCTATTCAACCTCAACATGTCAAAGACATTTCAATCTTAATAGCACATTTAGTTAATAGCACATTTCTAGTTCAAATTATGGAGAAGGCAATGGCACCCCACTCCAGTACTCTTGCCTGGAAAATCCCATGGATGGAGGAGCCTGGAAGGCTGCAGTCCATGGGGTCGCTGAGGGTTGGACACGACTGAGCGACTTCACTTTCACTTTTCACTTTCCTGCATTGGAGAAGGAAATGGCACCCCACTCCAGTGTTCTTGCCTGGAGAATCCCAGGGACAGGGGAGCCTGGTGGGCTGCCATCTATGGGGTCACACAGGGTCGGACATGACTGAAGCAACTTAGCAGCAGCAGCAGCAGCAGTTCAAATGAATGAGACCTTACTATATTGACAAATAATACACCCAGTCTAAAATGGATAGAACAGGATACAATACTCAATGTATAGCAGGAGCTAAATTTTGTAAGAAAGACAAACACATCTGAATGAAAAACATCAGACTTTTTACAGTGGTTTTCTCTCAGTGATCAGATGACTTCTAAATTAAATGTGATCGCTCTTTTACTTTTATTGAGCTAAAAGGCTTGAAATACTTCTTACCTACTATGGAGAGAATGACCACCACAAAATCAAAGATATTCCAGCCTATGGTAAAATAGTAATGGCGGAGGGAGATGAGCTTCAGCACACACTCTCCAGTGAACAGCACAATGAACACCAAGTTGATGCGTGACAAAATGCTAGTCACATAGTCACTCTGGTCGTCGGTCTCCACCATCATGGTGACCATGTTGAGACAGATAAGAATCATGATGCTGATGTCAAAAACTTGCCTGGTGACAAAATCAAAGACCATTCCTTGGAATTTGTTCTGTAGAGAAACAGAAAAGTTTTTAGTGACAGAGGAGTTTCCGTCTAGACATGAACTTCTGTGTAAGTAGTTTCTGTACTGACTGTCTAGGATTGTACCTAAGAACCACTGGCTCTGAATTTCGTGAAAGGTGGTCTGTATCACATTTAAGTTTTTAAATTTAGTTATCCAAATTACTATTTACCAAAATATATTCCACAGAATAACAATCCCTTGTCAAAAAGGGACTTCTGATAAGAAACACTGCATACTATTATATACTACTCTGAGAGGCCCAAAATGCATGAGAATGTATTAAGATTAGGAGAGGTTAAGAAATCTGCTTAATTTTGTTTTACTAGAATTTCCCATGATTAGTTGGACCATACAGCAGTTTCAAAATATAATATCTATTAACAATCCATTAGACTTGTTCTCAAAAAACTGTTATAGGGAACTTGGGATTCCCAACATTATGTGTTTAAAGTCCCTGTGTGGCAATATTGATGGTCTTCCACCCAACAGTCTTTGCTGATAGCGTCACACACAGAATGCTGTCTACACAGGGATAATCAAACCGGAAGACATTCCTTTTGCTTTGATGTCAAAAATTCATGGCGCTTTTCACTGATCTGTGATTTTGCCGCTGACATTCACTGCAGGCCATTGTCTGACCCACTTGGGCTTCCCTTGTGGCTCAGCTGATAAAGAATCCACCTGCAATGTGGGATACCTGGGTTTGATCCCTGGGGTTGGGAAGATCCCCTGAAGAAGGGAAAGGCTACCCACTCCAGTATTCTTGCTTAGAGAATTCAATGGACTGTATAGTCCATGGGGTTGCAAAGAATCAGACATGATGGAGGGACTTTCACTTTCACTTCACTTTCATTGTCTGGCCCACTTCCCGAGGCCACTGAGGAACTTTGAGGATATCTTCTGTCTTACATTTTTCCTACACATAATTGACTCATTTCTACTTTCAGTGTTAAGACTTCACAGAGGACAGCGTATGTTTTTCATCATTCTCAAGAAAGCAAGTGTGGGCTAGCACAATATGAATATGAATGTTCATTAACATTTTATTCCCCAGTACACCCCAGGAGTTGCTTTAATCTCACATGTCATCATCATAAAAATCAACACAGTGTGGGATAAGGCTCTCTATTTCATAGCAGTTGTTTCACTGGTTATCATGGAAACATGACACCTGTTTCTTATCATCATGAATTGTACTTATTGGCTCTGACTTCTGTAGACATTAGTAATTTCTAACTTTATAGCCATATATATGAATATTAGATACTAGAAGTCTTTTCATCTCCAAAATACTTGGTACCTCTAATGAAAAATAAAATGGATGTAAGGTATTATTTCACTTAACAGTTTACCAATTTGTTTATCAGGAAACTGTTTCTGAACCCTATCAAAGATTTACTCCTTTATATACATTACTCAGAAACTACTCTTGAGTTACATGATCAAATTTCTTGTGCACATAACACTGCCTATGTGTCTTTTGCCTTTTCATTTCAGTTCTAGCTGTATAATTCTAATTGACTTGACAATAAAGGTACATTTTCTGTTTCCTCTTTTTTCCTTTTGGCCTCTTCCTATAAAGAATTATTTTACCATTACCATAAAATGTATGAATTAGTGATGCTCTAAAAGTGGGAGAAATCTTTGCTACTAGAAATGTTAGCTGCTATCTCTTCTGTGAGAAAAACCAGGAAATTTTTTGTTTTTGTACATTTCCCCCCCATATCATTTGGTATTTCTTACTCCTGGTCGAGGTATAGGCTTCTGTGGCTTTTTTGATCCTAATTTTTTCATTGCATTATAGTATTTCTTCTGTTCTTCTGTCATAAAGATGTCTTGACCTCCAAAGTATAGAAAAGAAAAATAAAAACTGGTTAAAACTGTGTACCTTCCTTCTTTCAATATTAGACTTAGAAAAGGGACCATTAAAAAAGGAAACACAAAATTCAACCAATTAGCATTATTTGCCTAGGATTTTAAATTGAAAAATTAAAACTAGTTTTAGATACTATAATCTTATTTATTTCAATCATCCAAAATTGACTTTATGATTTTTATTATTATTTTATGGAGGAAAACAATCCCACAAACTGAGAGGTTAAGTATTTTACCCAAGACTGTAAACTCAGGAAG
The DNA here is from genome assembly GCF_042477335.2 of Ovis canadensis. NCBI lineage: Eukaryota > Metazoa > Chordata > Mammalia > Artiodactyla > Bovidae > Ovis > Ovis canadensis. The sequence continues at coordinate 148,959,214 of NC_091246.1, read as the reverse complement.
TAGTACTGTTTGGTTCACTGAGTCACTAAATACTTGGTTCCTTACATTAGACACACTGTCTTTCAGAATTTTCAGACAATGATTTTCTTATTCATACGTAGCAAAGAGTTAAAGTAGGTATATTGCATGATGGTTTAGAAATACTCATAAAAAGCCACTGTCACTCTGCCAAGAATTGGAGCAAAAGGCTAGAAAGGAAACTGGGGAAGTTGGTAGAAGAGTTAGGGGAAAAGTCAAAGTCATAAGTTTGGCAGTTATGTGACAGGCCAGTAGTTACAGACAACTGGAATTCAGGCTAATAAGTGAAATGAAATAGCTTGATAATGATGACAGAGTAATATTAGTAATAACAAAGGAGGGCATGCTCTATAGTGAAAGAGCCTCATACAATGAAAGCAATTATATAATAGGAAAACAGACTGAACAAATGAGATGAAGGATCAGTACCTGAAGGAAGAAATACAAATGGCAAAAAGAGCCCTTGAAAACATATTCAAACCTACTAATAATAAAAGACATGAAAAAGAAAATTAAATATAATTTTCACATATCAAATAACAAGTATCATAAAACAGAGAGAATGTTTGATGCTAGTGTATCAGTGGTGACCTGAGCAGAGCCATATGCTGTTATTGGTAGTATGAGTAGGAAAGCAAAACACTTTATCTGGGAATTTATCTTAAAGAAATCGTTAAAGGCTCCAGTTTTTTTGGCACAAAGAGTTTTGACCAGGCACTACTTAATCCTTAAAGGTTAAAAATAAACTATATCATCAGTCTACTTGGAAATGGTTAAGTAAATTATGATAATGTATATATAAATGATTAAAAAGGGAAATGTATATGTTGTCAAAAATAATTTATAGATAAAATAATTTCAGTAATTAGAATGTGTATATAAAAAGTTTATATAGCAAAACATAAAATATGAATAATGGTTATTCCTGAGTAAAGATATTTCTTTACTTTCAATTTTATGATAATGTACATATATAATTAGATAATAAGTGGGCTTTATAAATGATACTAATTAATAAAGAACTTTCAATTCAAAGCTAGAACTGATAGCTTATAATTAATATCACGGAGAATGAAGTGGGAATATATAAAAGGAGCCAATAAAGAATTTTAAAGTGTGAAAAGAAGCACCAGAAGAAGCTTCCATCTCATGTATAATTTGTTGCATTCTAAAGGTTTTTGTTGGACAATATATTTTAAGGGGAGATGTCTGGGAAAGAGGTATATGTCTGTGTGTCTGTGTTCTCTTCCAGTTGTTTTTTAGTTGTTTTTTTTTTTTTAAAGAGAAAATGTGGTCCCTGAAATTTATTTGTTTGTTTTTATTTAAAGAGGAGATTTTGTGAGCCTAGGCACAGAAATATGGAACAGTCATTCTTGGCAAAGACATGGGCAGTGAATGGCAGAGAGGATGCATGCAAAAAATAGATTGTAATATATACCCCCTTTTGGTATCTGAGCTAAAGTACTCATTTGGTATTGAAAACCCTCCAAATGATTTATTATCTTGGTGGGAGAGAAAATATTAGAAATACTTATCTTCTTTTTCTGCTGGTTGAAATTATCTATGATGACACCAATAAACAGGTTCAAGGTGAAGAAGGACCCAAAGATGATGAAAATAACAAAGTAAAGATACATGTATAGACTTTCCTCATACTTAGGCTGGAGTTCCACCTACCAAAGGAGAATATTTTTTAAGACATTATAATACATTTGATGCCGGAAGTCATTGTTGCTTTTTCACAAGAATAGATAAGAAAATTTTCAGTAATACTTAAGCAGTACTTTTATTTTCTCTAAATCAGCTACTTCTAAAAATAATCTCTGAAATTAGCCTTTAGGATAATTTTTTAAGTGAAAAGTGAGGTGTTATGTAAAAAATACCATAAAATGATTTAGAAATTTTTTTTTCTAACTACAAATACAACCAATATCTTGCCATTTGGACAGTAGTATACTAAATTTGGCAATTTTTAACATACTGCATTTTGATAATTTAAAAATTACTAGTGAAAACATTTTATGTCAGTAAATATGTGTAGATTATGTTTAGAAATAATCATTCCTGATGTGTGGATTTATTTAGCAAACAAGAATTGAGTTATTTATTTATTTAGATGTTTGACCCTGCCTATAACAGTGTAACAGTCACTGAACTAGTGGTAAGGAACATGCCTGCCAATGCAGGAGACGTTAAAGACTTGGTTTTGATCCCTGGGTTGGGAAGATCCACTGGAAGAGGGCACGGCAACCCACTCCAGTACTCTTGCCTGGAAAATCCCATGGACAGAGGAGCCTGGTGGGCTACAGTCCATAGGATTATGAAGAGTCAGATCCAACTAAAGGGGACTTAGCATCCAACTGGACATGCCATCTGCTAAATCCTCAACCAGTTATTTAATCTCTAGAGTGTACACATGAGAAATAAGCATTTGAGCTTTTACTTAGCGTGTAATAAAGACATAAAGGAGTCACTATAAGGCAGACAGTGCCCTAATATGTTCATATCCTCCTAAAAGATATTAGAGTTAAAAACCAGCCAAACACACAAAACAAAATAAAAACAAAGCAGAATAACTCTGGAGGATATTAGGAAAGTACTCAATACAAAACTAGAATCATTTATGGAAAATGTATATCAAGAAAGATAAAAGGGAGCCTCTTAGGTCAGTTTAAAGATTACGGGGCAAAAGTCATCCTTCATGATTATAGGCTAAACAGATGGGACCTAAGAATGGAAAGACAGAGAGAAAATACTAAATTGTACAAAATTTGAAGAGCAGATTTGGAATGAGCATGGATTTTAATTCTTCTTGAAGTCTAAAAAAGGCTGTAGTAGGAGAAATGAAAAAAGTAGGTCTTAGGTGATAGAAACTTAAAGGAAACTGTGGATCATAGAAATGCTAACAGTATCTGTAAAGGCTCCAGTAAATTTATGGACCATATAAAGGGCGCGCCCCAGATGGCTCAGTGGTAACGAATCCGCCTACAACACAGGAGACACAGGTTCATTTCCTGGGTCAGGAAGATCCCCTGGAGAAGAGAAGGGCCACCACCCCAGTATTCTTGCCTGGAGAATCCCGTGGACAGAGGAGCCTGGTGGGCTACAGTCCAGAGGGTCACAAAGAGTCAGACATGACTGAAGTGACGGAGCACAGTGTATCATCACATAAAGGAATGGATTTTAAAGTGACTGTTACAGAAATCTTACACTGCCTAGACAACATCCTTAACTTGTCCAATATGGAGGGTAAACTATGCATGGCAATCATATATTTCTTCACATTTGTTTTATCACCCCAAAATTATTAATGAGTATGTAATTGATAGGTTGAAAGGAAACAAAATAGAATAATAGTCAATAGAAGGATATTTGTTAGTTGTTAAACATATGACTGTGTTACTTGAGTTGCACTTCTGTTTTGATATATCTTAGTAAGATTTCAGATAAATACTGCTATGTGCGTGCATACTACTGCTATACTTGAGTACTGAATCATACTTTTTCTTTTTAAAAAATCATTGTAAAATCATTCCATGTAGCTGCTATGCTCTGTTAAATTATTTTTAATGTCTAATCAGTATTGTGAAAAGACTTAGAATGTAAAGAATACTTACATTTCTGGAATCAACTGCTGCATACATTATATCCATCCATCCCTTAAATGTGGCCTATTAAAAAGGACATGCATGTTTTATTTTGGGGTAAAAGTAATTCAGACCTGATATTTAATAAATATCCTTACTGATATATTTCTTTAAAAGGAACATTTTAAAAAGACATCTCAACACAAATTTTACATGGATTTTGGACCAACAATATCTCAGTAAGTCTCTTCATTTCTAGACCAATATGGTCTAAAAATAGTCCTTTGATATTCAGTTCTTTAGTTAATGGAATCATGCAGTTTAAAGTGCTATCAAGATTTGGCGGAATACTTTTAGAAAGTCTTACAAATGCCAACACATTTGGCAAACTTCATAGTAGCAAAACAGCTACATCTCAGACCTGATGATCATCCGCTGAACTCTGCATACAAGGTGAGCCAAGTGACTGAAAGCTTACGATTTCTCGATTGTAACACTCTAAAGATCATACAGGTAGCCAAAAAGTCAGTTGCAGCTAACATTTTAAGAATTTTGAAGCGTAACATCAGAAATAATCCTATCTTCCACTTTCTTTTCTGCAATTTTTGATGAGAGTGAGTTAATTTGGGTAAGAAAAGTGAAAATAGTACAGTCTACACTTGGTATTCCAAGTGTAATAATTTATAGTAACTTGATGCTTGTGAACACTATGGACCTGAGAGGATTATTCCTTAGTCAGAAAGTCTAGCAAAAAGCTTTTAGCATCTGTATCTTAACACGTCTTTGTTTTTGTAACACTAACACTTATGAAGTGGTAGATGTTATGGGGAGTAAGTAAAGTATGGGTGCTTGTGATGGCAATGAAGAAAAAGTAAAGACTGTTAGCTAGAAAAAAGAACTTATTTGTCTATCAAAGAGGGAAATTTTGAATGTGTCAATGGCTGAGGTCAATGACAGAACAAGTTCATTACATACTAGGTACAAAAGTAGTAAAAGGTGATTCAAAGCACCATTTCAATGAATTGCTAACCAACAGAGAGATGATTCTATATATAGCCAAGTGTAAATCAGTACTTTGGTAGCAGAATTTATGTACTGGCTTTGTACAGCATCTTTATCCTAGCATTTTAAGGGACTGCTTGAAATTTTCAATTTTTCTTTCTCAATTTTATGGAGGAAGTGACATACATTAGTGATATTTACAAGTGTGGTTATCAGTTAAGGGTTAGGGTAAGTGCCCAAGGAAAAACATCATCTGTCTACTATAATATTCAAAGAAATCATACTTGTCCAAATTCTAAAAATCTCTATTTCAATTCCATGAACATTTAGAATAAATCAGAAACATCTACAAGAGAATTAAGAATTTCTAACAAGAAGGTAGAAAGAACTTGCAAACGAACCATAGTACTCTGAAAGAGATGCAGGAGAATTTTGATCAGTGCAAGTTTGTTTGCTTGCTTAATCTCCTGGTTGAACAGTTGGAAACACAACCCTCGTGAAATAAAATAGATTTCTACCCTAAGGACTATAGAACCATAGGAACAAATTTATGTAGTTTTTTTTTTTTAATATGGGTTTTCAGTGGCCAAAATATAACAGTATTTTACAATGTTTTTCAAATACTCTGGACTCCTTTTATCCACTGCTTTGTGATGCAGCTGCAGTCAGAAGCTGCATCAAATGAAAATGTTCAAGAGGCCAGCATCTTTTATATTTTTATATATTGTGAATGGTTTTTCAGTCTTAGAGACCCAGTAGTGAAAACATTAATATTTAGAGGAAAAAAAGACTTCTATAATTGTACTAAAGGCCATTTGCGATGGGATAACAGCTGCTTGTGTTTCATTTCTGTTTCTGAGTGCTAACTGGTATTATTCCATTTCACTATGAGGATCTAATCCTAAAGCCTAAATATCATTCCACAATCTTCAATCCAAATAACATAACTCAGTAGCAATTAATTCTCACCAATTTATTATAATCCAGTCAGGTGTGTTTAGGGTGTGTGTTTGAGGGGAGGGGGTGATCCATCTGTGGAACAAGCTTTCCAATTGCAATAGGAAAATATTACCAGATTTGTTGATTTAGTCATCAACTTGTTCATATGGGAAGAGAGAATCATAGGAGAGTAACTGAAATACCTGGCCACTATCAACTATGTCTGCACTGTTTAAATATACTGACACTTCCACCCAGCTGGTCTCATAAGTTTGTACTAAGAAATCAAAATTAGAAAAAAGGATGTATAAATTTTCTTCTTAGTACTACACAAAGGCTGTATGTCATCACTTTGTTATTATTCCAGACAATAAACACATTTCAGAGAAAAGAGTGTTCACTTACAACTTGAAGCAAAGAGAGATACCCAAATCCTACATTATCAAAGTTTACTTTCACATTTTTCCAGCGAGCAGTCTCATTTCTTTCTATTAGTATTAGGCAATCAGAATGATTATTCACTTCGCTGATGTCAAACATGTCACCAGTTGTGGTGTTAACACAGTGGTAGAATTTGCCAGCAAACAAATTTACGCCCATGATGCTGAAAATTAGCCAGAATATAAGACAAACCAGAAGTACATTCATGATGGATGGAATTGCTCCTAAAAGGGCATTCACAACCACCTAATACACAAATGGAAAAAAAGAAAAGTCAGAATTCTTGTTGGTTAAATGAAAAAACATTATCCCCCTAGTAATCTTTAGTGATTCTATTTTTTTAATATCAAGACTATTCTAAGATATTTAAAAGCAAAATAAAAAAGTCTTAAAATGAAATATATTCTTTCATAAGTATACATTTAGAGAAATGAATATAGACAATATAACAAAGATAAAAAGTTTTTTAAAAGAGAGGAGAAAGTACTAAAAGGTTAAAGGGAAAACAAAATCAGAGGAATTTGCTGCCAGATGAAGCCATAAAATTTGTTTATTAGAAAAAGAGAAGTAAGAAATCCTATCAGAGAAGATTAACTCATTAAACAAAGCAATATATTAAAGAATGAAACTAAAATATTGGGGCAAGAGTTGATTTGATTGACTGATATATTTTAATAAACTAAAAAAATTCAGGTGTATAAATATAAAAATACTATTGAATACCTAAATAATTTTGTCCTTAATTATTCATGCATCACTATGACTAATAATAATTTTTGCATAAGAAGCAAGACAATTTAGCATCATGTATTTCATTAGATCATCACATAGCTTATTTCAAGCTCCAGTCATATCAGTTGTTTCATTTACTGAGTTTAATTTGATAAACTTATTTTAAATGAAACATAGTAGAAATCAGTTTCTTAGGAAAATAAGAAAAGGAGAGATGTCATATTTGGGGTGATAGTGCCCAAATCTGATGTGATTACATCAAGTTCTGTGCTAAATAATTATCTACCTTTATTTTTTTTAATGGAAGCATTTTTTCCCTTTTTATCTTTATTCTTGGACCATAAGTTAAAAATCTGTGTTTTAATATTTAGCAACACTGTAGGGATGACTGTCTTTGCTTCCTTCTCTATAGTTCCCTTTGGAGATACACATGAATAGCTAAGAGAGAAAGACAGGCCCTAATATGCTCCTAAGTAGCAGATGATGCCTCAGACTTGAACATTCATAGCTAAATTGAATTCTGCCTGTGTACTTCTATCATTCTTGATCTAAAAGAAACAACAGGCACCAAAATATATTCTACCTGCCATTTGATACCAATGTGTTTTTAGAACAAATTTTTTGACTGTCTGAACACAAGAACAGATGAGGAACTTCCTTATGCTTCTGAGCTGTGTTTAAAGTCTATCAAGAACTCTAGGCCTTCTGGAATTACAATACAGTGTGATAAGTGAGCCAAAGGAAGTAAAAACCATTAATGACAAAGAAGGGAATGAGAATGAAACAATGAAGTCAGCGGAGTTATCTAGGCAGATCCAGATGATGGGAGCCATGCAAGCCTACCAAGTTGACACATGGCCCCTCACCTTATCTCATGTGGCCATCTGTATTAATACAATTGAATGAATAAGTCTTTATTTTTTACTTCACTTTAAATGTGTGGATACACTTAGATTTCTTTGGATTCAAGATTTGAAAGCTGAAATCAAGTTTTTATTCCTCTCCTTTTCCAAATATTTTGCCTACCATCCAGATTAAAAAGCTGCTTCTACTGTGTATACACAAAGCACTTTTAAAACCTACAACACCCCGCCTAGGCCATGAGCAGAACACTGATTACCTATAGCTATTTCTTGAGTTCTTTTCATATTCATCTGCAGGTCTCACATTTTTCCTCAAAACCTTTCTCACCTTTCGCTTCTCAATCTTCATGATCGTCATCCAGTTCTGATATCTGTTACTACCAACTTGTACTACTGTCTTCCAGTTGTCTCAGTAATTCATGTAAGATGAATTTGCTTCAACTCTAATTTAAAGTTATTTAATGACTTTCCACTGATTATAAAATATTTGCCTTACCTACCACAGCCTTGTCTAACTCAATGAAACTAAGCCATGCCCGTGAGGCCACCCAAGATGGCCGGGTCATGGTAGAGAGGTCTGACAGAATGTGGTCCACTGGAGAAGGGAATGGCAAACCACTTCAGTATTCTTGCCTCGAGAACCCCATGAACAGTATGAAAAGGCAAAATGATAGGATGCTGAGAGAGGAACTCCCCAGGTCAGTAGGTGCCCAATATGCTACTGGAGATCAGTGGAGAAATAACTCCAGAAAGAATGAAGGGATGGAGCCAAAGCAAAAAAAAAATACCCAGCTGTGGATGCGACTGGCGATAGAAGCAAGGTCCGATGCTGTAAAGAGCAATATTGCATAGGAACCTGGAATGTCAGGTCCATGAATCAAGGCAAATTGGAAGTGGTCAAACAAGAGATGGCAAGAGTGAACATCGACATTCTAGGAATCAGAGAACTAAAATGGACTGGAATGGGTGAATTTAACTCAGATGACCATTATATCTACTACTGCGGGCAGGAATCCCTCAGAAGAAATGAAGTAGCCATCATGGTCAACAAAAGAGTCTGAAATGCAGTACTTGGATGCAATCTCAAAAACGACAGAATGATCTCTGTTTGTTTCCAAGGCAAATCATTCAATATCACAGTAATCCAACTCTATGCCCCAACCAGTAATGCTGAAGAAGCTGAAGTTGAACGGTTCTATGAAGACCTACAAGACCTTCTAGAATTAACACCCAAAAAAGATGTCCTTTTCATTATAGGGGAATGGAATGCAAAAGTAGGAAGTCAAGAAACACCTGGAGTAACAGGCAAATTTGGCCTTGGAATGTGGAATGAAGCAGGGCAAAGACTAATAGAGTTTTGCCAAGAAAATGTACTGGTCATAGCAAACACCCTCTTCCAACAACACAAGAGAAGACTCTACACATGGACATCACCAGATGGTCAACACCGAAATCAGACTGATTATATTCTTTGCAGCCAAAGGTGGAGAAGCTCTATACGGCCAACAAAAATAAGACCAGGAGCTGACTGTGGCTCAGATCATGAACTCCTTATTGTCAAATTCAGACTGAAATTGAAGAAAGTAGGGAAAACCGCTAGACCATTCAGGTATGACCTAAATCAAATCCCTTATGATTATACAGTGCAAGTGAGAAATAGATTTGAGGGCCTAGATATGACAGATAGAGTGCCTGATGAACTATGGACAGAGGTTCGTGACATTGTACAGGAGACAGGGATCAAGACCATCCCCATGGAAAAGAAATGCAAAAAAGCAAAATGGCTGTCTGAAGAGATCTTACAAATACCTGTGAAAAGAAGAGAAGCGAAAAGCAAAGGAGAAAAGGAAAGATATAAGCATCTGAATGCAGAGTTCCAAAGAATAGCAAGAAGAGATAAGAAAGCCTTCCTCATTGATCAATGCAAAGAAATAGAGGAAAACAACAGAATGGGAAAGACTAGAGATCTCTTCAAGAAAATTAGAGATACCAAGGGAACATTTCATGCAAAGATGGGCTCAATAAAGGACAGAAATGATATGGACCTAACAGAAGCAGAAGATATTAAGAAGAGGTGGCAGGAATACACAGAAAAACTGTACAAAAAAGATCTTCACAACCAAGATAATCACAATGGTGTGATCACCCACCTAGAGCCATATACCCTGGAATGTGAAGTCAAGTGGGCCTTAGAAAGCATCACTACGAACAAAGCTAGTGTAAGTGATGGAATTCCAATTGAGCTGTTTCAAATCCTGAAAGATGATGCTGTGAAAGTGCTGCACTCAATATGCCAACAAATTTGGAAAACTCAGCAGTGGCCACAGGACTGTAAAAGGTCAGTTTTCATTCCAATCCCAAAGAAAGGCAATGCCAAAGAATGCTCATACTACCACACAATTGCACTCATCTCACAAGCTAGTAAAGTAATGCTCAAAATTCTCCAAGCCAGGCTTCAGTAATATGTGAACTGTGAACTTCTACATGTTCAATCTGATTTTAGAAAAGGTAGAGGAACCAGAGATCAAATTGCCAACATCCGTTGGATCATGGAAAAAGCAAGGGAGTTCCAGAAAAACATCTATTTCTGCTTTATTGACTATGCCAAAGCCTTTGACTGTGTGGATCACAATAAACTGTGGAAAATTCTGAAAGAGATGGGAATACCAGACCACCTGACCTGCCGCTTGAGAAATCTATATGCAGGTCAGGAAGCAACAGTTAGAACTGGACATGGAACAACAGACTGGTTCCAAATAGGAAAAGGAGTACGTCAAGGCTGTATATTATCACCCTGCTTATTTAACTTCTATGCAGAGTACATCATGAGAAACGCTGGGCTGGAAGAAGCACAAGCTGGAATCAAGATTGCCGGGAGAAATATCAATCACCTCAGATATGCGGATGACACCAACCCTATAGCAGAAAGTGAAGAGGAACTAAAAAGCCTCTTGATGAAAGTGAAAGTGGAGAGTGAAAAAGTTGGCTTAAAGCTCAACATTCAGAAAATGAAGATCATGGCATCTGATCCCATCACTTCATGGGAATAGATGGGGAAGCAGTGGAAACTGTCAGACTTTATTTTTTTGGGGCTCCAAAATCACTGCAGATGATGACTGCAGCCATTAAATTAAAAGACGCTTACTCCTTGGAAGGAAATTTATGACCAACTTAGATAGCATATTGAAAAACAGAGACATTACTTTGCCAATAAAGGTCTGTCTCGTCAAGGCTATGGTTTTCCCAGTGGTCATGTATGGATGTGACAGTTGGACTTCGAAGAAAGCTGAGTGCCAAAGAATTGATGCTTTTGAACTGTGGTGTTGGAGAAGACTCTTGAGAGTCCCTTGGACTGCAAGGAGACCCAACCAGTCCATTCTGAAGGAGATCAGCCCTGGTATTTCTTTGGAAGGAATGATGCTAAAGCTGAAATTCCAGTACTTTGGCCACCTCATGTGAAGAGTTGACTCATTGGAAAAGACTCTGATGCTGGGAGGGATTGGGGGCAGGAGGAGAAGGGGACAACCGAGGATGAGATGGCTGGATGGCATCACTGACTCAATGGATGGGGGTCTGAGTGAACTCTGGGAGTTGGTGATGGACAGGGAGGCCTGGCGTGCTGCGATTCATGGGGTCACAAAGAGTCGGACACGACTGAGCAACTGAACTGAACTGATGTTCAAATCACTGCTCAATCTATATGTCTAATTTTAACTTCGCTAGCTACCTAGCCTTCATGCCAATCCAACTAATGTAGTCTAATGACATTACCAGAGAATTGAGACACCATTTCCTTTGAAATTCCTTGTCCACTTCCTCCCCTTCTGAAACACTTTTCTTCTCACTAGCTGCATTTCAAACAGCACTTTTGTCAAGAAGCCTCAGTTCCGCTCAGTTTAGCCTCCAAAATAGAGATGTTTCCTCTTTTGAATTAAAAAATCAGAACTCTAGCACTGGGCAGGACTATAGAGATACTTTACTACCGCATTCTCATTTGGCAAAGGAGAAAAATGAGCTGAGCCAGCTTCAGTGCAGAATGTAGACTACAGGTGGCATCCAGTGCCTCTTCCACTCTCCTGCACTGATTGTCCCTAGAGTCGCTCCTATTTATCTGCTCCCCAGACTGCTCTGCACTAGAGTTAACTGCATTCCCGTAATCTTGACAGATGGTAGGCTTTTTCTTTACTTCAGATAAAAATATATATTTGTGAATTCTCCAAGGCTTTGAGTACTTTGAATATAGGGCTATAAAAATGGTGACTGAATGAATGAAGTAAAGGCTAGCTTAGTATTTATTGATCAAAACAAATTTTAAATGTTATTTCTAGATATAGGAATGAGAATAAAGAGCTGTACACAAAAGATGTGGGGTTAGCTGATAGGTCTGAGGGGTTTCCTTTGAAACTAGGGATTAGATTTGCATTCAAATTAACTCTATGTAATACACCACTCAAGCAAGTGCTCTGCAGTAGCATACTTCAAGATACATTTACAAAGTTCACATACATTTGGTACAGAGAAAAGGTTTATTTTTATAAGATAAAAGGACTTACTCTACAGAGATCCATCTAGTCTTAAAATTTCATTAAATTAGACAATGAGGGATGTGAGAAAGGACTCACATCCCAAGAGCCCCAAGCCCTCTCTTGGTTCAGCACAGAGAGAAGTGTATTAACTCCTTTCTGGCTCCAGGGAACTGCAGTAATTGGTTCCCAGGTGGTGAAGGCACTAAGCAGAACTGGACTAATCAACTTGAAAGAATAGACTGAGGTTTCAGGCTGCATCAAAGGAGGTGTAGAAGAAAGGAACTATCTTATAAATTAACACAAAAGGTGCTTCTCCTCACAACCGTTTTGCACAGCATCATCCTATAGAATTTCTGTATTTTAGCACAACTCACTGTTATAGAAACTGTCTCTGGTTCGTTATCTCCTTCTTAAGTAAATCAACACAAAATGAGAAATTGACAATTAAAAATGCAAATTAATGTTGGGAATTTTGATACATGAAGAAATGCCCTCTTGCCTAAATAAATTGCCTTTGAACTTCAAATCAATACTACTCGCGGATTCTACTGCTTCTTTCATCAAAATACTGAAAAGACTGTGAATAAAAATCAAAAGTAGGCAAAGTAGAAGTCACCCCTTTTAAAGTATGAAGAAAAATATAAAATCTTTTAAAAACCTAATGTCTTCATTTGTGTTGTGGGATTTACTTAAGGTAATTATTATTGAGAGATAAGATGTATCAATTATCCAAACAAAAATACTAACTTTTTCTCTCCCTCAGAAATAACTATCATCCTTGCACATTATCCCAAACTTTAAGAATCAATAAAATGTGGGGCTTCCCAGGTAGCTCACTGGTTACGAACCTGCCTGCTAATACAGGAGAAACAGGAGATGTGGGTTTGATCCCTGGGTGGGGAAGATTCCCTGGAAGAGGAAATGGTGACCCACTCCAGTCTTCTTGCCTGGGAAATCCCATGGACAGAGGAGACTAGTGAGCTACAGTCCATGGGGTCGCAAAGAGTCAGACACAGCTGAGCACAGCAGCAGTAGCAGATTCATTTTTATTTAGGTGTTCACTGTGCTGTCTTCTAAAACACTAAAAGGTTAGTTGGGAGTGATGTATTCTATGAAGTCAGTTTATGCATTAAATACTATCTTAATACACATGATATTTTATTTCTAGGTGGGTGTTCTTGTCTGTATAATTCAAATAAGTGGATCCTTTCAAATTTACTTTTCCTATTTAAAACACAAATCACATTTGCTCAGTCAACTCTATCTTAATATGTCTTTGTTTTTTTGCATTTGGAAAATAACGTCTATAAACTTACACTTAATAAAACATGAGAATGATCACACAATCAATTCCAGTCTATGAAACCTGGGATTTTTACACTCCAGCATCTGCTCACACAGATCAAAAAGGCAAGAAGCCACTGTTGGTAACTTGATATTAATTTTCAGGACTCAGAGCGATGTAGAAAATAGCGAGGGTACTTTTAAATGACTCAAAGAGCATCACTCAACTTGACAAGTTAAAAATTTCATTCAACCATTCTGAACCAGGGTCCCCCCCATCACCAATCAGATAGATAATCTCCCCATAAATGGATAACTCGATATACACACATCTAATCAGATTCAGTGAAACTTAATAAGGATATCAACAGCTGGGCTTCAAATCCACAGAGGGTAAATTCACAAAAGGTATTTTTCTCAAAAGAAAGTAAAGGCATTTGAAAATAGGGGATTATAATGTAAATATTGTATTTTTATTACTGTGGTACGATAGTACCCCTCCCAAACCCTCCCTCATCCCACTATACAAAGTCACAGTGAAAGGTTGAAAGGAAGCAAAAGGGGTAATACAGTACCCATAATAAAGGGCTGAGGGGCGGAACCAGCGCTCCACCCCATCCAAGTTGGAGCAAGATTATCCTATACAAAATAGAAATATATAGTTTGTTATTAGTTAGAAATCTGATATGACAGAACAGTTGGTGTTACTTTTTGTATATGATGCTCTCTGTCTGTTTCCCTATTAATCAAGACTTGAGTTCTTTTGAAAAAAAAAAAAAAAGATATTTAAGATTTCCTAGATAAGGAAACTGAAAATACAAAATGTATTTTACTCAAGTTATTCATGACATCAATTCACTCAGTTCAGTTTTACAAGTTGAAAAATTTGGACTGGAAATTTGAAATACAATAAATGTTTCAAAGCTGTCAGCCAGAAATGTGCATAAAACATGCAAAACATAAAGGGCAAAGTGATGATAATTTATTTCTCACTTTCTAACTTCTTATCAAGCACTATACGACATGCTTTACTTGGTAATATTGCATTAAAGCACATGCTTTGAAAAAGCGACAAAACAACGAAAATAAAATGAGTCTGATTTACGCTTTGACATAGCCGTTGTGATTTTATGCTACTAGGGAAAAGAATAAAATGAGAGTTTCTGAATATATTCAAAGCTCACTTCTAAATTATAATCATCATTATTATTTCCATCCTCACCAGCATATATGTTTATGTTTTTAACAAAGTCAAAAATTCCAAACACCAGAAACAAACACACACAAATAGAATCAATAATCAGGTTACTTTGTCTTTACAATGCCAAATACGTGTTGAAACCATCAGCCATTTTAGGGTTGTATACATGCTGTCATTATGAGGTAAGAACTATATTCATAAATGTGATCATTTAAATGATGAGTTCACCTCCTATCAGTATCTATAATGAGTTTATGTTTTTAAAACTTCAAGTTTCAAAATTTGGCTTCCCCTACAGCATAAAAAACATTATTGATCAAAATTATAGAGAAGGTCCTTTCTATAAAAATTAAAGGCCCACAGGGCCAGAATTGCTTCAGAAGTAAGGTGTTAAATATGAAATGTCTGGCCTTCGGATTCATGGATTTAATCAACTTACAAAAGGTCAAACCTGAAATAATTATAAGAGCCTCAAATCTTTAGAACTGTTCAGATTTCAGAAAACTTTTCAAATGTGCATGCATGCTACGTGGTTTCAGTCATATTCAAATCTTTGCAATTCTATGGACTTGTAGCCCATCAGGTTCGTCTGTCCATAGGGATTCTCCAGGCAAGAATAGTGGATGGGTTGCCACTCCCTTCTCCAGGGGATCTTCCCAACCCAGGGATTGAACCCAGGTCTTAAGTCTCCTGCATTGACAGGCGAGTTCTTTACCAGTAGCACCACCTGGGAAGCCCCTTTTCAAATGTGACTTCCAATCAAAATGTTTTAAAAAAACATAAAAATCCTTTCAAGTAGAATATATAAAAATGATATTTTTCTCTATTTTAAGTGGAAAACAAACTTTATTTTCACATATAGTGAAGAGAATTTCAGTAACATTTTAGTAAAAATGTGAGGCTCTCATAAGACTAGTGGCTCAGATGGCAAAGAGTCTACCTGCAATGCAAACCTGGGTTCTATCCCTGGGTTCAGAAGATCCCCTGGAGAAGGGAATGGCAACCCACTCCTGTATTCTTGCCTGAAGAATCTCATGGGCAGAGGAGTCTGGCAGGCTGCAGTCCATAGGGTCACAGAGAATTGGACATGACTAAAGCAACTTAGCACTTATATATAATCTTAAAGCCGATATTACTGTTTATATAAATTAAGATTAATACAGTTATAGGTTGAGGTTACATTAATATAACTTTTTGAAAACTTTGAAATTCAGTTAACTTTTAATATCTACCCTTGAACATTTAAATTAGGCTAACTTTGGCATTGTACAGACAAAATTTTGACAACTTAAATTTTTTTCTTTTATATTTAGGCATGATTCATATTATTTTCAGTAAAACTCATTGAACACAGTTTAGACCATCACAAATGAGAACCACATGATGTAGGATTTATTTTAGTTGATTATCATCATCATCATGACACATAGTACTTTAATATTGCATCTGCTTTTTTGTGTACAGGTTTGCAAGGAAACTCCCAAAATGGATTAAGAAATAAAGTCATTTTAATGAGCACAGCAGATAAATGATATTATATCATTTCAAAGGAGGCCTAAGTTCTCTTGCATATCACCTAGAAGTAAATATGCAACAGATAAAAAGATAAAGTAGCAATTTTGCAAGGATTTGCCATTCCTTTTGCATGCATGAGTTTTCCTTTTTTAAAATTTAGTTTAATTTTGGCTATATACAATACTTCATGTTCTTTCATGGTTCTTACCCTCATCCCTTCAAATCGTGATAAGGCTCTTAGAGGTCTCAGAGCTCTTAGTGTCCTGAGAGATTTGATGGCACCAAGTTCTGAGTAACCCAAGGCATTTGCTGTTAAACTGACCAATGAAACCTGAAAGCATACAAAAGTAAATGAATAAAAATAGAATTATTGCCATTCAATATGTAGTATTCTATAACACAATTATAATTTATTACAATTTTATTTTATTGAAGTATTGTGGCCCAGATGGCAAAGAATCTACCTGCAATGAATGAGACCTGGGTTCTAGCCCTGGGTTGGGAAGATCCCCTGGAGAATGGAATGGCTACCCACTCCAGCATTGCCTAAAGAATTCCGTGGACAGAGGAGCCTGGCAGGCTACAGTCCATGGGGTTACACAGAGTTGGACAAGAGTGAGTGACTAACTTCCACAAGTGGTTTACTAAAAATATGTAAGCATTTATCTTCTGAATAATTATAAATAAAATCCGTTAATTGTTCAGTTGAGTCGCTCAGTCATGTCCAACTCTTTGCGACCCCATGAATCGCAGCACGCCAGGCCTCCCTGTCCATCACCAACTCCAGGAGTTCACTCAGACTCACGTCCATTGAGTCAATGATGCCATCCAGCCATCTCATCCTCTGTCATCCCCTTCTCCTCCTGCCCCCAATCCCTCCCAGCATCAGAGTCTTTTCCAATGAGTCAACTCTTCTCATGAGGTGGCCAAAGTACTGGAATTTCAGCTTTAGCATCATTCCTTCCAAAGAAATCCCAGGGCTGATCTCCTTCAGAATGGACTGGTTGGATGTGGAGAAGGCAATGGCACCCCACTCCAGTACTCTTGCCTGGAAAATCCCATGGACAGAGGAGTCTAGTGGGCTGCAGTCCATGGGGTCGCTAAGAGTCGGACACTACTGAGCGAGTTCATGTTCACTTGTCACTTTTATGCGTTGGAGAAGGAAATGGCAACCCACTCCAGTGTTCTTGCCTGGAGAACCCCAGGGACGGGGAGCCTGGTGGGTTGCCGTCTATGGGATCGCACAGAGTCGGACACAACTGAAGCGACTTAGCAGTAGCAGCAGCAATAAAATGTAAAAACTGCAATTTTATCAGAAAAGGCAAGCAATGACTCAGTCCTGTCTGACTCTTTGCAATCCCATGGACTGTAGTCTACCAGGCTTCTCTGTCCATGGGATTTTCCAGGCCAGAGTACTGGAGTGGGTTGCTGTTTCCTTCTCCAGGGAATCTTCCTGACCCAGGAATCGAACCCAGGTCTCCTGCATTGCAGGCAGACGCTTTACCCTCTGAACCACCAGGGAAGCCCAGTAATAAAATGTAAAAACTGTGATTGTATCAGAAAAGGCAAGCAATCTCTATCCTGTGTTGTTGGTATTTTCAGTTAATGATAATTGATACCCTCAGAAATTAATGCACTAAGTCACATTGTTTTGAGGTTGATTTTTTGACAATGATTTTTTTGGTGTCTTGCTAATACTTTGTGCTTTCACTTGCCTAAAGTTTGCTGCTGCTGCTGCTGCTAAGTCGCTTCAGTCGTGTCTGACTCTGCGATCCCATAGACTGCAGCCCACCAGGCTCCCCTGTCCCTGGGATTCTCCAGGCAAGAACACTGGAGTGGGTTGCCATTTCCTTTTCCAATGCAGGAAAGTGAAGAGTGAAAGTGAAGTCGCTGAGTCGTGTCTGACTCTTCGTGACCCCATGGACTGCAGCCTACCAGGCTCCTCTGTCTATGGGATTTTCCAGGCAAGAGTACTGGAGTGGGGTGCCATCGCTTTCTCCGATAAATAATGTAACTTAAAAGTAATTCCATCATGAAATTTACTTAAATTTGTAATACTAATTTAGAGCCTCCTGTCATGGTACTTGACCCAAAATGGCCAGTCAATATTTATTAAATAAACTAACTAAGTTTTATTTGCATGAAATATGCAATAACTAAGAAATAAAATTTTAGTTGTCTAATTCTTTAAATAAAGACCGAAGCCCTGTATCCAAATAGAATTTCTTTGGTTTGAGAATAGAATATTGGATTGTTCCAAATAAACTAAACACTATTTTTGCAAAATCTTCTATATTTTAGTGTATTAAGTTGGTGCTTTTTACTTTACCTGAGATGTGGTATAATTCCTTCTGTCTTTTTTTTAGAGTGATACATTGAACCTTAAGAAATAATTAAAATAGACATTTCTGCAAAGACATACGGATGGCTAACAAACACATGAAAAGATGCTCAACATCACTCATTATTAGAGAAATGCAAATCAAAACCACAATGAGGTACCACTTCACACCAGTCAGAATGGCTGCAATCCAAAAATCTGCAAGCAATAAATGCTGGAGAGGGTGTGGAGAAAAGGGAACCCTCCTACACTGTTGGTGGGAATGCAAACTAGTACAGCCACTATGGAGAACAGTGTGGAGATTCCTTAAAAAATTGCAAATAGAACTACCTTATGACCCAGCAATCCCACTTCTGGGCATACACACCAAGGAAACCAGAATTGAAAGAGACACATGTACCCCAATGTTCGTCGCAGCACTGTTTATAATAGCCAGGACATGGAAACAACCTAGATGTCCATCAGCAGATGAATGGATAAGAAAGCTGTGGTACATATACACAATGGAGTATTACTCAGCCGTAAAAAAGAATTCATTTGAATCAGTTCTGATGAGATGGATGAAACTGGAGCCGATTATACAGAGTGAAGTAAGCCAGAAAGAAAAACACCAATATAGTATACTAACACATGTATATGGAATTTAGGAAGATGGCAATGACGACCCTGTATGCAAGACGGGAAAAAAGACACAGATGTGTATAATGGACTTTTGGACTCAGAGGGAGAGGGAGAGGGTGGGATGATTTGGGAGAATGGCATTCTAACATGTATACTATCATGTAAGAATTGAATCGGCAGTCTATGTCTGACGCAGGATACAGCATGCTTGGGGCTGGTGCATGGGGATGACCCAGAGAGATGTTATGGGGAGGGAGGTGGGAGGGGGGTTCATGTTTGGGAATGCATGTAAGAATTAAAGTTTTTAAAATTTAAAAAAATAAAAAATAAAAAAATAAAAAAAATAGAAATGAAAAAAAGAGAAATAATTAAAATAGAACCTTGAAAAATGAAAGTATTATTGTTGCAAAACTACAAAATTCTCTATAGACTTTCCTAAACTATTTTGGAAATGGCTATTAAAAACCAACTTACAATAACAAAATCACTATTCTTCCACTAAAAAGTTCAGACATGTAATAAGTATAATAAAGAAAAGTAAAGCTTAGAAATTTTCAAAAAGTTTAAATTACATTTAGATTTAAAGCCTAATTTGAAAGTTTTTGAGGAGTTGAAATATGAAATAACTTCTAGTGTTTGAAATATCAATAGCAGAAACTTTTTTCTCTTTGTGAAATGCTGAAGCAATTATTCATTTGAGGTTTCTTTTTTTAATTGAAGTATAGTTGATTTCAGTATTCTATTAGTTTCAAGTTTATAACATAGTAGCTCAAAATCTTTATAGATTATATTCCATTTAAAGTTATTATAAAGTGTAGGCTATATTCCTTGTGCTATACAATATATCCTTATGAGTGACTTACTTTATACATAGTGGTTTGTACCTCTTAATCCTCTACCCCATCTTGCCCTCCCCCATTCTCTCTCCTCACTGGTAACCACTAATTTGTTCTCTACAGCTGTGAAATCTGTTTCTATTTTGTTTTATTCACTAGTTTGCTTTATTTTGTAGATTTCACATTTAAGTGATAACATACAACACTTGTCTAACATTTCATTAAGCATAACAACTTCCAGGTCTACTCATGTTGTTACTTATAGCAAAAATCTCATTCTATTTCATGGCTGAGTAGTATTCTATTTAGCAGTATTATAAACCTTCTTTATCAATTCATCTCTTGATGGATACTTAAGCTGCCTCCACATTTTTGTGATTGTAAATAATACTGCTATGAACATTGGGGTGCATGTACCATTTTAAATTAATGTCTTCATTTTCTCCAGATCTATACCCAGGAGCGGAATTGCTGGGTCATATGATAGTTCTGTTCTTGTTTTTTTTTTTTTTTTTTTTGCTGAAGCTCCATTCTGTTTTCTATAGTGACTGCACCAATTTACACTCCCACCAACAGTGTACAAGTTGTTCCCTTTTCTCCACGTGTTTTATTTGTGGCCCTTTTGATGATAGCCTCTCTGACAGGTGTGAGGCCATATCTCTTTGTGGTTTTGCTCTTCATTTCCCTGATGATTAGTGATACTGAGCATCTTTTCATGTTCCTGTTGGCCATATGGATTTCCTTTTTAGAAAAATGTCTATTAAATTCTTCTGCCCATTTTCTAATTGGGATGTTTGCTTTTTGATGTTGAGTTGTATGAGCTATTTATGTATGTAGAATATGAGCCACTTATCACTCTTTTGAGTTTTTTTTTTCCTAATTTTTTCCTAACATTTCTTAGTAATGTTAAGCTTTTCAAATAGTTCTGGATTTGCCTTTGTTCAACAAAATTAAAGAGATATTGCATGGCTCTTAGCTCTACAAATACTTTCCATAAGAATATTGAGTAGTTCTGCTGGATTATCATTTTAGGAGAATAAAATGCCTATGAAGTCTGTGGTATTTTGAAAATACATTTTTAAAGCTGAAAATATGCCAAACATAAAGCATGATGTTTGCCTTGAACAAATCTCAAAGACAGCTACTTGCTTTGGGCTGATGAAGTATTAATTGTTGAATACACCAACTCTGTGAAGGGCTATTGGTATATTATGGGCTTGCCGTAAATCTAGTTATGTTCTAGAGTAACTCCCATCACTGCATGAAGTAGAGTTTTTTTTCACTATTCCCCATACATCTAATTTTCTATAATTTAGTTACAAGCTATATAATCTACTCTTTAAAAATAGCCTTTAAGAAAATCAAAAAGAATTTTTTTCTTCTCTTTTTTTAATTTGTAGCACATTTTATTTATTTATTTAATTAATTATTATTTTTTTAACTTTACAATATTGTATTGGTTTAGCCATACTTCAACATGAATCTGCCACGGGTGTACACATGTTCCCACTCCTGAACCCCCCTCCCACCTCCCTCCCCGTACCATCCCTCTGGGTCATCCCAATGCAACAGCTCCAAGCATCCTGTATCCTGCATCGAACCTAGACTGGTGATTCATTTCTTATATGATATTATACATGTTTCAATGCCATTCTCCCAAATCATCCCACCCTCTCTCTCTCCCACAGAGTCCAAAAGGCTGTTCTATACATCTGTGTCTCTTTTGCTGTCTTGCATACAGGGTTATCGTTACCATCTTTCTAAATTCCATATATCTGCATTAGTATACTGTATTGGACCCATCACTTCATGCGAAATAGACGGGGAAACAGTGGAAACAGTGTCAGACTTTATTTTTTTGGGCTCCAGAATCACTGCAGATGGTGATGGCAGCCATGAAATTAAAAGACACTTACTCCTTGGAAGAAAAGTTATGACCAACCTAGATATCATATTCAAAAGTAGAGACATTACTTTGTCGACTAAGGTCTGTCTAGTCAAGTTCATGGTTTTTCCAGTAGTCATGTATGGATGTGAGAGTTGGACTGTGAAGAAGGCTGAGAGCCGAAGAATTGATGCTTTTGAACTGTGGTGTTGGAGAAGACTCTTGAGAGTCCCTTGGACTGCAAGGAGATCCAACTAGTCCATTTTGAAGGAGATCAGCCCTGGGATTTCTTTGGAAGGAATGATGCTAAAGCTGAAACTCCAGTACTTTGGCCACCTCGTGCGAAGAGTTGACTCATTGGAAAAGACTCTGATGCTGGGAGGGATTGGGGGCAGGAGGAGAAGGGACAACAGAGGATGAGATGGCTGGATGGCATCACTGACTCGATGGATGGGGGTCTGAGTGAACTCTGGGAGTTGGTGATGGACAGGAGGGAGGCCTGGCATGCTGCAATTCATGGAGTCACAAAGAGTTGGACATGACTGAGTGACTGAACTGAACTGAACTGAACTGAATACTGTATTGGTGTTTTTCTTTCTGGCTTACTTCATTCTGTATATCAGCTCCAGTTTCATCCACCTCATTAGAACTGATTCTTTAAAAACTGACAGTAGCTTCCACCATCATCACTGGTTGGTTTGTTTACTGAGTGCCTCTAACTCTCATGTACTAATATGATCATTTTATAGTGTCAGGAGCCAAGTAACTTAGTGGCACACAAAATCAGTGGTGGGGCTGGGATTCAAACTCAACTCTGTTTGAATCATAATATTAATAAAAGTAACTTAAACATCATATCCTATTTCACCATTCTCTCTACAAACTTCTGATGTTTTTCCCCCAGCTTTTTATCTTAGATAACCACCATAAATCCCATCCTCCCAATGCTAAATCAGTACTAAATTAGCTTATTTATTACAAAAACTTCACTATTATTCAGTGAATTAGTTTAGTGTCTATTAAGTAGCATATCCTGTCAACATAACAGAGTGATCAAAGATTCACTATTTTGGAATTAGTTTATAAATAAGACAAGTTACGTTGAATGAAAGACAAAAATATGGAGGATACTTACATCAACA
The DNA here is from genome assembly GCF_042477335.2 of Ovis canadensis. Classification (NCBI taxonomy): domain Eukaryota; kingdom Metazoa; phylum Chordata; class Mammalia; order Artiodactyla; family Bovidae; genus Ovis; species Ovis canadensis. The sequence continues at coordinate 148,936,281 of NC_091246.1, read as the reverse complement.
ATTAAGAAGTCTAGCCAACACCAGGCATTGGTGAAATATGTTTGATAGCCATATGCCACCCATTTTAGGAGCATTTCCAGAATGAAAATGTAAGTGAAAACCTTGTCAGCATACTCCAACATTGTTTTGATCGTCTTTCGCTGGTCAATATATATATCCTCAAATGCCTATAAAAAAAGTTATGTATTTCAGTTTTCTGAAACTTTTATGCTACAGCTATTATAGGCTGTTTTCCCTGATTACATAGTTTTTCCTGATTTTCATATACGAATAGGGTAGAGGAAAAGTAGCTATTGATGTTTTTTTTTCTTCCTTCCAAAGATCTTTTAATGAATCAGGAGAAGAGTTATGCTCTCTATTGATCTAACTAAAAGGAAGAAATAAAAGCATAACTCTAAGGAATTAAAGTGACTTGTTCAGGAAATAGTTGTTAATGTCATGTCTTGATGCTGGTATCCCAACTTGAAGTTCTTTATTCTCTTTGTTTCATATCTTTTGCCTCCTCCTGTTAGCCTCTTTATTTTTTCCACAGAAAGGAGGTTGAAGAAATGAAAAGGCTTATATTTTTCATAAAGCAGAAATTATAATTGATCAATACATCATCTAATTTTACTATACATTGAGTTCAATTGTCCCCTTCATTTTGTTGACAGTTTATGTTTATCAGCAAAGATATGGTGTAACAAAGATGGTGGGATGAAATTCCTTCTCATTTAAACTATAATATGTATTCTTTTTCTAATATGAACCTCAATGATACTTTATATCTAAGTCTGTATTCATTTAAATGGTAAAAAAAACTATTTCTTATCTAAAGTAGCATGTAGATAAAATTTATTTCATCAGAGAAATATGCAGAAAAATATAGGCCTGTGTTAGAATCATACATTTTTAAGTTAAATAAACCTAAGTTATTGTGTTTCAGTTAAGTACTGTATCATCTTTCCATCTCTGTCTGTCTACATCTATTTTATGGCTTAAGTAGTCTATTTGTGTTAGCATTTTCCTAAAGTGTTATCTATGTGCTATACTTTACATTTTTGTAAATGATTTTTACATAAATAGAAATTGATTCTGATAAAATGAACACTTTTATACACAGAGAAACCAATCCTTAAATGGTTACTTAGGCGCACTGCCCAGTATTTATTGTTACCAATATTCACTGGTTTTGGAGTAACAAGAGAACACTGGGTGCATTTCAAAAAGGACAGAGAAGTAGTCTCTAAGGACTTATCAACTGTCCATAAGGAGATAACAATAATATAATTCATAAACAAAATTCATCAGAACATAGAAATTAAATTAACATATATACCCAACCACAGGACTTTAACTACTCTGTATTATCATGCTTACTTTGTTGTTAAAATGAGTAATTAAATGCTCATGTCCTTTGACTATCATGAATAAATTAGACAGATTTTTCTGGAGTACTTAATAATAAAATGAAAATTAATAACTAGTTAATTAGAAATGTGTGTATATATAATGAAAATCAATGCAGAGCTGCATAGTTATACATTGTCTATAGTCTGGAAGATATGAAGTGGTGTTACTAAAAATGCCCTGGAGATAGGTAGAAAGATATGAGTGGATGGGTGGGTGGATGGATGAATATAGTGACGTATGCATGTTTAAGGAAGAAGTCATAAATAGAGATAAAAGTTCTGGGGTTATCAAACAGAGATTAATGGCTGATTCCATGGAAATGGAAATAGCTATACAATGAGGGTTCAGGAAAAATAATGCATTGGATAGTAAAAGAATGCAACAGAAAGGATTAATAAGTCATCAGTATTAGGTGATTCTAAAACTTAGTATTATGGCACTTTTGCTTAGTATTCACTCACCAGTGCACCACTGCTAAGGAGAATCATGAAAACAATGAAGGTCTCAAACCAGTTATGTTCAACTATTCGGAAACACGTTCTTCTCAGATTCCACCATTGTTTTCCTCTCCCTTCTTCCACACTGATTTGACAACATTTGAATCTTTGCACACAGCCTGCAAATATAATGTTAAAACAGGAGCAGATAAATAACTTCTCCTGCTTCAGCGATACCCTTTGGCATGTTCTGGATTCATTTTCTCATGACCATTGCCATCTCCATCTTGCTGGGCTAATTCTGTAAGCCTAGGGTAGTAGGAACACATGCATTAGCAATGTGAAGTTGTGAAAACTATTCAGCCCCTTATTTCCATGGGAAATACTAATCATGGAGAAAACAAAGCAATAAGTATGGATTTATTGTCCACACTGCACCAGACTCAACTAGGTACCATGCAGGGATCACGAATAGGGCAGTGCTTATTTCCTGTTCCACCCAAGTATTGGAAACTGCTGTTTTCATGGAAAAAAATATGCTTGCAATTCATTTGATAATAATATAAAATTATTTTTAAAGCAAATGTTGTGTATGAGAATTTTGACTAATGTTTAAGATGCTGACTTCTTGCAAAATCACCATTTGATCTGAAAAATTATAAATTAGTCATTCATTCTGACTACATTAAATGATCTTTTCTCCATGTTCATGGTTCCTTACACATGGCAGGTAAAACCAAAATGTAATGAGAGATTTTACATATGTTAGCTTATTAGAAGTAATTAAAATAGATTGACTACAATGTACTGCTCTATTCTGAGTTGTCCATTTTGGATGATCAACAGCTTTAAAAAAAGAAAAAAAAAACAACTGCACTCTATAAATGTAAGATTAACACGAAGGTCATTTTTTTACCTTCAGTAAAACAGGCTTCAGGTTCAAGGGTTTCCTCGGGTTCCACTACAGGCTGTTCCTCGGCAGGTGCTCCAATGTCCACAGTGCTACCTTCAGATGAACTACTGCTTTCATTAAGCTTCTGACCATGAGATGGACATAAAAAGTAAATCACTTTAATTTGGTCACTAAGAAATAGTCTAGCAAGAATACTATGAACTGATTTTGGATTCTCCTTGAAATAAAGCGATTTTTAAGATTAGAGCAAAAGAGTGATTGAATAAGAAGAGGAAATAAGAAAATAATCTATGGTAATCAGATTATATAAGGTATATTAAGATTCTTATATATCTTATATATATGAGATATATAAGATTATATAAGGTATATATATTAAGGTATAAGAAAATAATCATTCACTATAATTTGCAGTGTATGAAATCAGATTTCTATATTTTAGAGTTACAAATGGCTATTGAAAATATGTACTAAGCAAACCACTGTCTTATGAATTAGAAAAGAGCCAAAAGGAAGATTGAGGGAGGAGGAGTTAGTATAATTGGTATCATTTTAGAGATGATAAAATTAAGGCTTAGACAGGTTAAGTAACTTGTCTAATGTCATGTAACCAGTAAGTGAGAAAACCAAGATTTGAATTATTCCTGACCCCAATGTCCATCCCATCTTCTGTGCAACTACACTGCTTCTGAAATAAGAGAAACAGTATATTCACATGCTTATAATTCTATAATCCATAGGAAAAATCCCAAGGTGAGTCTAACAGATGAAGAGAATCTATAATTCAATCTTGAAGTGACGCAAAAACAAAAACATCTATCCATAATGTAAAGCAATAGTGGAATTTTACAATGATATAAATATTCAGTATCTTCATGGAAATAATTTCATCAGATGCAAAAAAACTAACCTTTGGGTAGTTGTAGACATGAGTTCCTGTTTAATCTTTGTTTACAGTAATTCTTCCAAATGAATTAAACACTTGTTAGAGAACAAATGGCATAATAGTAACTTAAGCGCAAGCAATAATAAAACATTTTGGTATAATATTACTTTAACTCAGAAATTTTTTACAAGTGCTACTTGAAAAGTCTTTAAAATTTTGAGGCAAATCCTGTTCTTGCTTATCATAGTTCTTCACACATAGTGCCAAATATCAGACTCCATATCAAACTTTGTATCCATTAGTAAATATCATTATTGGTCACGCAGACTTCAGTTTTTCAATTAGCAACTGTGAGTACTAAGATGAAAAGATGTGAACCTAAAATAATATAAAGTCAATTTGTTTATGTCTATTGCTTGCCACACTAAATATCCTCCTCTGTTGTGTCCTGGCTGTGTTGTTGTTCAGTTGCTAAGTCATGTCTGACTCTTTGCAACCCCATGAACTGCAGCACGCCAGGCTTCCCTGTCCATCACCAACTCCCAGAGCTTGCTCAAACTCATGTCCATAGAGCTGGTGATGCCATCCAATCATCTCATCCTCTGTCGTCCCCTTCTCCTCCTGCCCTCAACCTTTCCCAGCATCAGGGTCTTTTCCAATGAGTCAGTTCTTAGCATCAGGTGACCAAAGTATTGGAGCTTCAGCTTCAGCATCAGTCTTTCTAATGAATATTCAGGGTTGATTTCCTTTAGGACTGACTGGTTTGATCTCCTTGCAGTTCAAGGGACTCTCAAAGAGTCTTCTTCAGCACCAAATTTAAAAAGCATCAATTCTTCAGAGCTCAGACTTCTTTATGGTCCAACTCTCACATTCATACATGACTACTAGAAAAACCATAGCTTTAACTATATAGACCTTTGTTGGCAAAGTGATGTCTCTGCTTTTTAATATGCTGTGTCTTGCCTAGATGATGATAAAATAAATTGATACTTTTTTTCTTGGTGTATAGTTACTCCAGGTCTTACTGGGTCATACTTTCTTCAGATGAGAGCTGTTGCCAGTATACTCATCTTTATTCTTAAGATAGGCAAAATAAAGGACAGAATGGTATGGACATAACAGAAGCAGAAGATATTAAGAAGAGGTGGCAAGAAGACACAGAAGAAATGTACCAAAAATGGTCTTAATGACCCAGATAACCACAATCATATAATCATTCACCTAGAGCCAGACATCCTGGAGTGTGAAGTTAAGTGGGCCTGAGGAAGCATCATAATGAATAAAACTAGTGGAGGTGATGGAATTCCAGCTGAGCTATTTCAAATCTAAAAGATGATGCTATGAAAGTGCTGCAGTCAATATGCCAGCAAATTTGGAAAACTCAGTAGTGGCCACAGGACTGGAAAAAGTCCGTTTTCATTCCAGTCCCAAAGAAGGGCAATGCCAAAGAGTGTTCAAACAACCACACAATTGTGCTCATCTCACATGCTCACAAAGTAATGCTCAAAATTTTTCAAGCTAGGCTTTAACAGTCCATGAACCAAAAACTTTCAGGTGTACTAGCTGAATTTGGGAAAGGCAGAGGAACCAGAGATCGAATTGCCAACATTCGCTGGATCATAGAAGAGCAAGGGAATTCCAGAAAAACATCTGCTTCATTGACTATGCTAAAGCCTTTAACTATGTAAATCACAACAAACTGTGGAAAATTCTGAAAGAGATAGGAATACCAGACCATCTTACCTTCCTCCTGAGAAATCTGTATGCAGGTCAAGAAGCAACACTGAGAACAGGACGTGGAACAATTGACTGGTTCCAAATTGGAAAAGGAGTATATCAAGGCTGAATATTGTCACCCTGCTTATTTAACTTCTATGCAGAATACATCATGCAAAATGCTGGGCTGAATGAAGCACAAGCTGGAATCAAGCTTGCTAGAGTATCAATAATCTCAGATATGCAGATGACACCACCCTTATGGCAAAAAGCAAAGAGGAACTAAAGAGCCTCTTGATGAAGGTGAAAGAGAAGGGTGAAAAAGTTGGCTTAAAATTCAGCATTTAAAAAACTAAGATCATAGCATCGTGTCCCCCATCAATTCATGGCAAATAGATGGGGAAACAATGGAAACTGTGACAGACTTTATTTTCTTGGGCTCCAAAAATCACTGCAGACAGTGACTGCAGCCATGAAATTAAAAGACTCTTGCTCCTTGGAAGAAAATCTATGACAAACCTAGGAAGTATATTAAAAAGCAGAGACATCACTTTGCAGACAAATGTCTGTCTAGTCAAAGCTATGGTTTTTCCAGTAGTCATGTACAAAGGTGAGAGTTGAAGCGTCAAGAAGGCTGAACACCGAAGGGTTGATGCGTTTAAACTGTGCTGTTGGAGAAGACTCTTGAGAGTCCTTTGGACAGCAAGGAGATCAAACCAGTTAATCCTAAAAGAAATCAACCCTGAATACTCATTTGAAGGACTGATGCTGAAACTGAAGCTTCGGTATTCTGACCACCTGATGCAAAGTGCTGATTTATTGGAAAAGACTCTGTTGCTGGGAATAATTGAGGGCAGAAGAAGCGGGCCACAGAGGATAAGTTGGTTGGATGGCATCACTGACTCAATGGATATGAGTTTGAGCAAACTGGGAATTAGTGAAGAACAGGGAAGCCTGGTGTGCTGCAGTTCCATGGGGTTGCAAAGAGCTGGACACAACTGAGTGACTGAACAACAACATTCTTCAGAATATTCTTAAAAATTAGCTACTCTTGTTTTAAAATCAAGCTTTATAATATTACCAGTTATTATACTTCAAGGTATAATCCCCCTTTAATGCATACAGTTTGGAATCAATCTGGGAGAAATTTTAAAAGGATATAAAAGATGATTAAATGACCATTATTAGTATTACAATGGAAGATGTGCTCTTAGAAAGTTCCCAGGTTTACACAGGTGATCCTTTGGATGTTTATAAATTAATTTCCAAACACAATTTAAGCAATATAAGTATATCCCATGGTTTGTTTGGACTACGGTAAGAAAGCAGAAGTGTGTCTAGCATCACTGAAACTCAACCTATATCAATTAAAGGCATGACTTCTTTTTCCTCTCTTAAATGTACTTTTTAAACTAAGTTCCTGATTCTGTTTGAAATATCTCTTAGCACCTAGACTCAAAATCATCTTGCTTACTCTTATTTCAAATAATGACAGTGAAGTCAAATTTAGTTATACCTTTGAAATACTCTGCTCAGTTTCATCTTCCTGATTCCTAGGAATGCTCTGTTCACCATTGTCACTTCTGTTTTGGACAGCTATAAATAATAAATTCACCATTTATTCTAGCCTTATCTAATACTAGACCCTTGTGAACCACAAAGGCCTGAATTATGCTAGTTACCCAATAAATATTTGGTGAATGAATGAGTGTCTGGACTGAGAAGTTTCTGTCTCCAGCTTGGCTTTCCAAGCAAATTTCCCAGATCTGTCTTTCACAGAAGCTGTAATTTAGTCACGGTGAACTTCTTTAATGTTCTCTGGCTTTTAGTAATATAGTGGTTTCTGCCCATCATTTTGGATGAATAATAATTATTCTATCCTCACCCACTTTATCTGCACAACTCTTTGGGCACAGACTGCTTTTTATCTAGCCCACCTCCATGCTAATTGACTTACCAAACTAACAATGCTTGGCATTTTCGCTGTAAAACACAATGACTGATACCAGTAATATGCTATTTTCTCAGGAGGTTGGCTATACTGTAGTACATCTCTGCTTCCACCTGGTGAGTTGTATGCTTATCAAAAATAAGCTGTTTGTTTTCAAATCAATCTGTACTATTGTAAATTAATATATTATAATTATGGAATTTACTCTTTCATAATGTGACAAAATGAGTTTGAAAACAAAGTTACTATATTCATAAAAACTAAATTGAAATCATTGGATAAAATTAATAAAGGCAAATCCCTCAAACACATACAAACACATAAAAGCCTGTTGAAGTTGCTATATAACACAGAGAACCCAACCTGGTGCTCTGTGGTGACCTAGAGTGGTGGAATGGGGGTAAGGAGGGGGGTTCAAGAAGGAGGGATATATGTATAATTATGGCTGATTCACATTGCTGTGGAGAAGGAAGTGGCACCTCACTCCAGTACTCTTGCCTGGAAAATCCCATGGACAGAGGAGCCTGGTAGGCTGCAGTCCATGGGGTCGCGAAGAGTCAGACCCAAGTAAATGACTTCACTTTCACTTTTCACGTTCATGCATTGGAGAAGGAAATGGCAACCCACTCCAGTGTTCTTGCCTGGAGAATCCCAGGGACGGGGGAGCCTGGTGGGCTGCCATCTATGGGGTCACAGAGAGTCAGACACAACTGAAGCGACTTAGAGCAGCAGCAGCAGCAGCAGCAGCACATTGTTGTATGGCAGAAACCAACAACATTGTAAAGCAATTTTCTTCCAATTAAAAAGCAAATTAAAACATAGCCTGTTGCAAAATTAGGTGTGAATAGGTTATTTTTAAAAAGGGTATGCTGTTGTTGTTCAGTTGCCCAGTCATGTCCGACTCTTTGCAACCCTGTGGACTGCAGCACATCAGGCCTCCCTGTCCCTCACCATCTCCTGGAGTTTGCCCAAGTTCATGTTCATTGCATTGGTGGTGCCATCCAGCCATCTCATCCTCTGATGCCCTCTTCACCTTCTGCCCTCAATCCTTCCCTGCATCAGGGACTTTTCCAATGAGTCATCTGTTCGCATCAGATGACAAAAATACTGGAGTTTCAGCTTCAGCATCAGTCTTTCCAGTGAATATTTAGGGTTGATTTCCCTTAAGATTGACTGGTTTGACCTCCTTGCTGTCCATGGGACTTTCAGGAGTCTTCTCCAGCACCACAGTGTGAAAGTATCAATTCTTTGGCATTCTGCCTTCTTTACGGTCTAGCTCTCACAACTGTACATGACCACTGGGAAGACCATAGCCCTAACGATATAGATCTTTGTCAGCAGAGTAATGTCTCTGCTTTTCAACACAATGTCTAGGTTTGTCTTCACTTTCCTGCCAAGAAGCAATAATCTGATTTCATGGCTGCAGTCACCATCCGCAGTGATTTTGGAGCCCAAGAAAGAGGAAATCTGATACTACTTCTACCTTTTCCCCTTTTATTTGCCATGAAGTAATGGGGGTGGATCCCATGATCTTAGTTTTTCTAATATTTAGTCTTAAGCCAGTTTTTCACTCTCCTCCTTCACACTCCTCATGAGTCTCTTTAGTTCCTCTTCCCTTTCTGCCATTAGAGTGGTATCATCTGCATATTTGAGGTTGTTGATGTTTCTCCTGTCTATCTTGATTCCAGCTGGTAGCTCATGTAGCCTGGCATTTCTCATGATGTACCCAACATATAAGTTAAATAAACAGGGTAACAGCGTGCAGCCCTGTCATACACTTTTCTCGGTTGTAAACCAGTGAGTTGTTTTATACAAGGTTCTAACTGTTGCCTCTTGGCCCAAATACAGGTTTCTCAGAAGACAAGTAAGATGGTCTGGTATTCCCATCTTTCTAAGAGCTTTCCACAGTTTGTCATGAAAAGCTCTCTAAGAGCTTTTCACAGTCAAAGGCTTCAGCGTAGTTGATGAAAGAGAAAGAAATGTTTTTTTTTTCTGAAATTACCTTGCTTTCTCTATAATCTAACAAATGCTGGCAATTTGATCTCTAGTTCCTCTTCTTTTTTTAAACCCAGCTTGGACATCTGGAAGTTCTTGGTTCCCATAATGCTGATGCCTAGCATGCAAGATTTTAAGTATGTCCTTACTAGCATGGGTGATGAGTGATGAGGATTGACTTTTTCCAGTCCTGTAGCCACTGCTGGGTCTTCCAGATTTGCTGATATAATGAATGCAAAACCTTGATGACATCATCTTTTAGGGATCTAAATAGCTCTGCTGGAATTTCATCACATCCACTACTTTGATTAAAAACAGTGTTTCTTAAGGTCCACTTGAGTTCGCATTCTAGATAGAATGTCTGGCTTCGGATGACTAACCACACCATTGTAATATATGGGGTATAAATTTCTGGAATGATGCTAAATTCAGGTTGCTTTATAAAGTTCTTTATAATCTATGTCTTCTGAAAAAACCTAAACTAGAATCATAGATGATGAATTACAGATATAGCTCATAATAAGCAATGATGTAGAACTTGAAACAATGATCTCAGGCTAGAACAAGAGGCCCAAAGAGATATTTTAATGTAAGTATGTATCATTTTTCAAAATGAAGCAGTTTAATATTTGGGATCCAGAAGGAGTTTGCATGCATGTTAGGAATGGGACATGATTACAAACTGGATTTTTAAATTTAGTATTCATATATGGTTTAAATATGTCCCTAAAACAACATTGTGCAAAAGAAGCCTGGTAAGCCACATCCTGGCTGACCCCTTTGATAGACCCTGATTCTCACACTAGTGAGGGAAACTTGCCCCAACTTTAAATCATACTGGCATCAGATAAAGTGACATGTGAATGTTAGAAAAAAACAACCACAGACAAGTGGACTCAGGCCAGCTAATCTACTCTAGATAAACTATGCTACCACAAGAAAAATCTTAGTGTTTTTCCTTTAAGTTTGTACATAATGGAAATAAATAGAATTAGTGTGGAAAAGAAAGACCAACAAAGCTGATACAGAAGAGACTGAGCTGAGAAGCGTGCCTAGACAGTGCAGAGGAGGCAGCAAGGGCTTTGCTTGATGAGCCTAATAAAGAACGTTAGTAGGTAAATTTGAAACTAAAAAATAAGTAACAAATGTATTAAACAAAAATAGATGAAATAACAACATTAATAAATTGAACCCAAGCTTGTTGAGTCATTGGCATCATCTTAGGATCCTGCTGATAATACTAAAGTTCGTATGTTTTATTGATTTTTTCCCTAAGAACCACCTACTATACTAATATCATCGGCTATATTAATTTCTCTTCATTCATGTACCCTTTGTTTTGTTGTTCTATTTCTAATTTCTCAAATTAAGTTCTATGTCATGTTCTTTCATCCGTTCTTGGTTATCTTTGTTAACAGTGAGATATTCAGAGGGTGTTTGGTCCAATTTCATAGATTTTTGAGAGAAAAAGTTCTTATTTTTTTAGCAGTTGTTTATATATTTTATTTTCTACTTAACCCAACATTTGCTTGGGAGGAAACTCTTAAATCCTCAAATGGTTATATTTTTTCTGTTATTTTATTATTAATTTCTAGTTTAACTGCATTGTGATTAGATAATAACCATACATGACATCTTCTATCTTGAATTTATTGGTATAATAACCCTACAATGTCTGCTTGTTTGAATTTATTGAGGCTTACTTTGAAACCCAGTACATTATTAATTTAGGTAAATACACCATGGGCCATTGAAAATTAGAATTCTCTGTACATATAGTTTTTCTAGATAACAAACATTTATAACATTTTACTATTTATATTATTCAAATGATTGACATCCTTATTTTTCTTTGATTCATCACAGACCAAAAGGATAGTATTAAAACTCTCACAACCATTATGCTTTTTCAGTGTATTTTTATATTTATCATTGTTGAAATCAAAGATAATATAGTTCTGAATCCTTTATTTGGTTGGAGTAAAAACACTATTACTCAAAAAGGGAAGGAAAAGATTTTTAGATCTGATATAAACATGAGATATGAATTCAGATAAACGACTAAATAAGATGGATAACAACAAAAATAAAATTTTCAAATAAGTACTTGTATTGATTTTAAAACCAATAAAACAATTAATTTTTCCTTTTTTGTTCTTACATTGAAGCTCACTTTTATTTTGAAATTCATCATTCACATAATAAAGCAATTGGTTCTCATGGTCTTTGGGATTAATAGACTGTTTTAAGTATTGAGCTTTATGTTTATTAATCCATTAATTGACCTTTAATTTACTCATTTCCAATTGTGCTAGTTCATTTTTTCACATGTAGCTCTCAATGGCTCAATTCTATACTGACTTATTGTCCATGTATGCTGGGCAGGATGACAATAAGTGAACAGAGAGAATGAAAGAGCTGCATCGCATCTGAAGCACCCACTTTGCCTTGTACACAAGGGCATTCAATAACCACTTAATAACTACAGTCCTGATGGGAAGAGCATTTTTCCTCCTCAGTGGATTTATGCAACATTTCTTGCTTTTTAAAAAATATTTTCTACTATAGCAAACGATTTTGACCTTGAGGGTGAAGCAAAACAAAGCAAAGCGTATAGTATTCTCCACAATATTTCTTTGAGTAAGTGATCACATTTTTTTTGGTTATTGTTCTCTGACTCGACCTTAGGGTGTTTATACTGTTATTTTAGACTTGGTTTGTTACAAGGAGCTTATTTATAGGGTGTAATAGAATTTCAATTTATAATATAATAAAATATTTTAAAAATAAATCTGGAATTTAAGGGTCAAAAGGATACAGAATATGTATATAATACATGTATTTTTTATTTCTGAAAAAATATTTTAAAAGCTGGCATATACTATTTTAAAGGTGAGAATCTTACTGTTATTATATGTATTCGTATTAACATATATTTAAGATATATATCTTAAAACATACATAGTTGAGATGCTCAACATCAAAAATATCAGTATTAATATTTCATTGTGTACATTGTGCATTAGTAAATATTTCTAGTGTACACTAACCATATTAAAAATTAAAGTGACTTCTATTAAAAACTTACAGCAAAGCAACAGTATCAAAGGAACAGATTCTGTACTGAGATTTAGAATTTCCATAGGGAAGCTATGGAAAAATCAAATACTGACTCTAATTTCCTTATCACCCCTAAACTCAGATGATCTCTTCATCAAGATTTATGTTGTAATGACAGTCTTCAGTTGATTATTTATATTCAATATGTATAAAATTTTGTTATTAATTATGAAATCTTCTGTTAGTCAAAGATTTGCCTTATGTAGGGGTTGAGGTGGAGAATGGCAACCCACTCCAGTACTCTTGCCTGAAAAATTTCATGGACAAGAGGAGCCTGGAAGGCTACCTTCCATGGGCTTGTAAGGAGTTGGGCTGAACATACAACACATACTCTGAATTCTGCTTTAACGTATGTCAAACTAATAAGATGGAGGCACTCCCTGCTGTAGAGACCATGAGGTAAAGAGATGGTCTACACAAAAAAGCTGGAGGCATATATACCTATCTTCCAGAAGATTCTTAATATCTCCAGATATATTGTCTGCTATTTTTCTATTGGGGAAAATTATGTTATCATGGTGTTCATAAATTTGGATATTTGCAGAAGTTTTGATATATATCCATTTGATTCAAGATTAACCAAAGACTTCCTATTCTTATTTCTTTATTTAACATGCATTTACTGGATACTTACTGTATGCTAGAGATTAGGATAAATGTGGGGCATGATATGTTAAATGAAATGAGCTTAATCCTTGTTCTTAGACACACTTGAAAACTGATTACTGTCCACATAAGGCATTCCCTGTAGACCTTTAGGTGGTAGCACAAATTTAACTTGCTGATATTCAGCAGTATGTAATAGATTGAAAATGTTCGTGTGAAAATTATCATGCATAATAAAGATAAAAGTATTAAATGAGGAATTATCAGCAAAACAGTAAGGAAATATTTATCACTGAGAGGACAAGTGGGATCTACTTGTTCATTGGGATCAATGAACTGTTCACTACTCATTTATTCATTCATTTAATAAACATTTTGTATATGCTGCAGACTTAAGGTGAGTAAGACAAGGTTGGTGTTTTCTCTATTCTCAAAGGCTTCATAAACTAACAATGCAACCACAGAAGTGCTTCCTAATCATTTGGAGGATTCTTGCAGGTGGGATTAAATGCAGAAAGGTATATTCCTAAAGCACAACTTTGAGTACCTATAATTTGGGAGAATAAGAGCATTGTAATTAGCAGATTGCTACAGATTAGTGTGGTATGCAGAAGTATATCAATCTAAATTATAGGCCAGCAAAGGAGAAAGAGGACCCTCCAGGACTGATGGAGATTCAGATTCTCCTGGCTATATCATTAACCTGTGCCAGGTGACAAGGACTTGGTATTCAATACCAGCTCTATAGAGAACACTTATTAGTTTGTCAGTAAACAGTATTATTCAATTCAAAGAGATACCAGAGATAGTATTCTTTTAGACATTGTTAAGGAAATTTCAAGTAATGGTTCAAAATATAAGCTCACTTCCTGGATTCTAGGCCAGGATCAATCTTTACTACTTGTATGACCTTGGCAAGTTACTTAAACTCTTTGTGTTCAATTTTCTTATTTGTAGATTAGAATAATAGTATCTATCTCATGGTGTGAAGACTGAATGAGATAATGCTATGTGTAAAGCCCTATAAACAGTGCTTTATCTGTGGTGAGCAAACAACAAATGACATGTTATTAAAATGATCTGAATTACAAAGACTCAAATGACAGTTTTACTTCATTCTGGCATGCGTTCATTGCTAAAATAAGGGTACTTTCCCCTAACTATGCTACTAACATGTTGTTTTTATTCCAAAGATATATAAGTTTAATAAATCAATTGATTTTAAAAGAATTTATTTAAGCAGAGTTAGGGTAGTAATTGCACCATCACTACCTTTTGCTTTTGAGTCCTTTTAACTTCTGAACAGCTTTTAGATTCTCATAAGATTCCTATAAGCACTACAGGACAGATATACTCATATTATAACTAGGAAATTGGATAATATACAATCAGTGATTGCCCATAATAGAGTTAAGACCAACACACTCCAACTTTAGTATCCATACAAATTATTCTAAACTCAAAAAGATATTGAGCCCTTATTATGTATACAACATTATACTAGGTGCTTCAGAGGATTAAAATTATATAAAACACAATCCATTGCCAAAGGAATTACTTTCTAATTGGGGAGATATGATTTTATTTGTCCTTTGCATTGTCTCAGCGATTTTGCCCAAAATTCAGAAATCTCTTAGGGCACAATCCATGAAAAAGAGAATTGATAAACAAGACTTCATTAAAATGAAAAATATCTGCTCTGTGAAAGGCATCATCAAGAGAGTGAGAAGAGAAGCCATAGATTAGGGGAAAACCTTTGAAAAATGAAGCTGGTAAAGGACTGCTATTCACAATGCACAAAGAATTCTCAAAACTCAACAACAAGAAAACAACTTGATTAAAAAAAAAAAAAACAGGTCAAAGCTTTCAACAGATACCTCATCAAAGAAGACAAACATACGACAAAGCACCATAGGAAAAGATCCTCCACATCATACGTCTTCATAAGATGTGGATTAAAGAACAATGTTCAATGCAGGACTATTCACAGTAGCTAGGACATGGAACCAACCGAGATGTCCATCAACATATGAATGGATAAAGAAGCTGGGGTCAGTCAGTTCAGTTCAGTTCCTCAGTCAGGTCCGACTCTGTGACCCCATGAACTGCAGCACTCCAGGCATCCTTTTCTACCACCAACTCCTGGAGCTTACTCAAATTGATGTCCATTGAGTTGGTGATACCATCCAACCATCTCATCCTCTGTTGTCCCCTTCTCCTCCTGCCTTCAATCTTTTCCAGCATTAGGGTCTTTTCCAGTGAGTCAGTTCTTCACATCAGGTAGCCAAAGTATTGGAGTTTCAGCTTCAGCATAAGTCCTTCCAATGAATATTCAGGACTGATTTCTTTTAGGATGGACTGGTTGACTCTCCTTGCTATTCAAGGGACTCTCAAGAGTCTTCTCCAATACCACAGTTCAAAAACATTAATTCTTCGGCACTCAGCTTTCTTTGTAGTCTAACTTTCACATCTATACAAGACTACTGGAAAAACCATAGCTTTGACTAGACGGATCTTTGTTGGCAAAGTAATGGTACGTATATAGAATGGAAGCTGTGGTACAGATATACACTGGAATAATAGTCATTAAAAGGAATGCAATGATTCAGTTCTAATGAGGTGGATGAACCTACAGCCTGCAGAGTGAAGTAAGTCAGAAAGAGAAAAAACAGATATTGTATATTTATATGGTGTCTAGAAATCTGGGACTGATGAACCTATTGCAGGGGAGCAATGGAGATGCGGACATAGAGAACTGACTTGTGGACACGGGGGCGGGGGGAAGGAGAGGGTGAGATGAATGGGGAAAGCAGCATGGAAACATGTACACTGCCATATGTAGAATAGACAGCGAGTAGGGATTTGCTGTATGACTCGAGAGTTCAAGTCTCTGACAACCTAGAGGAGTGGGATGGGTCGGGAAGGGAGGTTTAAAGGGAGGGGACATATGCATACCTATGGCTGATTCATGTTGTTATATAGCAGAAATCAGCACAATATTGTAATTATCCTTCAATGAAAAATAAGGAAAACCAGTATGGTACCACTACACATCTATTGAGCATCACTGACTCAATGGACATGAGTTTGAGCAAACTCTGGGAGATGGCAAAGGACAGGGAAGCCTGGTGTGCTGCAGTCCATGGGGTCACAAAGAGTTGGATGCAACTGAGCGGCTGAACAGCACCACATCTACTAGAATGGCCAAAATCCTGAACACTGACAACACCAAATGCTGCGGGGCAACAGGAGCTCTCCTTCATTGCTAGTGGCTGTGAATAACCGTACAGCCACTTTGAAACCAGGTTGTAAATTCTTACAAAATAAAACTTACACTTAGCATACCACCAGCAATCGCCATTCTTGGTATTTAACCAAATGAGTTGAAATCTTATGTCCACACAAAAGCCTGCACATGACTCTGTTTATAGTAGCTTTATTCATAATGGCCAAAACTTGGAATAACCAAGATGTCCTTCAGTAAGTGAATGGACAAATAAATATTCAGACAACAAAATAGTACTTAGCACTAAAAGAAGTGAACTATCAAGCCATGAAAAGACATGGAAGAGTCTTACATGCAGATTACTAAGTAAAGGAAGCCAGTCTGAAAAGGCTACATATTATATGACTCCAAGTATATGATATTCTGAAAAGGGCAGAAACAGTTACAGATCAGTGCCAGAGGTTAGTACAGAAGGATGGATGAATCGAGTACAGAGGTTTTTAGACCCATAGAAATGGCTCTGTGTGATTCAATAACAGTCAATAAATGCCTTCAGACATTTGTACAAAAGAGGAGAGTGAAAAAGCTGGCTTAAAACTCAACATTCAAAAACCAAAGATCATGGCATCTGGTCCCATCACTTCATGGCAAATAGATGGGGAAACAATGGAAACAGTGACAGACTTTATTTTCTTGAGTTCCAAAATCACTGCAGATGGTGACTATAGCCATGAAATTAAAAGACACTTGCCCCTTGGAAGAAAAGCTATGACCAACCTAGATAGCATATTCAAAAGCAGAGACATTACTTTGCCAACAAAGGTCCGTCTAGTCAAAGCTATAGTTTTTCCAGTAGTCATGTATGGATGTGAGAGTTGGACTATAAAGAAGGCTGAGCATTGAAAAATTGATGCTTTTGAACTGTGGTGTGGGGAAAGACTCTTGAAAGCCCCTTGGACTGCAAGGAGATCCAACCAGTCAATCCTAAAGGAAATCAGTCCTGAATATTCATTGGAAGGACTGATGAAGCCGAAACTCTAATTCTTTGGCCACCGGATGTGAAGAACTGACTCATTTGAAAAGATCCTGATGCTGGGAAAGATTGAGGGTAGGAGGAGAAGAGGATGACTGAGGATAAGATGGCTGGGTGGCATCACTGACTCCATGGGCATGAGTTTCAGCAATTTCTGCGAGTTGGTGATGGACAGGGAAGCCTGGCCTGCTGCAGTCCATGGGGTTGCAAAGAATTGGACATGACTGAATGACTGAACTGACTATAAAATGGATAATACCAAGAATGAATCCAAATGTAACCTATGGACTTTGGGTGATAATGACACATCAATATAGCTTCAACAAATAAATTGGAGTATGTGGCAATTTTGCTGTCTTCCTCTCAATTTTTCTGTGAACCTGTTTTAAAAATAAATTGTTTAAATAAACTGTCTAAAAATTTGGACTATGTAACCTAAGCCATCTTACCATTTTAGAGACTTCTACACAATAAATGGGAAGTTAAGGTGTTTTATGTTTCTTTGGAATTATCTTTTAAATCCATTAAAATTTCAGATTAATATTTCTAAGTCAGTTGCTATGGACTGAATTGTGTTTCCCCAAAATTAGTATTTTGAAGCTGTAACTCCCAGTGTGACTCTATTTGGAGACAGGGCTTGTGAAGTAGTGATAAAGGTTAAGTGAGGTCTTGATCCAACCTCCAATGCAACAGGGATGGTGCTCTTATAAGAAGAGAGACCAGAGCTCACACCCACATGCTGAGGATGGACCATGTGAGGACACAGTGATAAGACAGCTATCTGCAACGCAGAGAAAGCTCTCCCCAGACCCTGACCCTCCTAGCACCTTGCCCTTGCCCTTTCCACTCCCCAGAAATGTGAGAAAATACATTTTGATGGTTTCAGCCACCCAGTGTGTGGAGCATTGCTATGGCAGCCTGGAAGATTAACATGAAGTTCAGAAGAAAGTGTTAGTTGCTCAGTCATGTCCAGCTCTTTGCAACCCCAAGGACTGTAGCCCACCAGGCTCCTCTGACCATGGAATTCTCCAGGAAAGAATACAGGAGTGGGTAGCCATTCCTTTCTCCAGGGGATTTTCCTAACCAAGGGATCGAACCTGCATCTCTTGCATTGCCGGCAGATTCTTTACCATTTGAGTCACCTTAACAGAACGACATAGACTATTTCTTGTTGTTAAATTCTCTCCCATGTATGTGAATTAGTGCAATGCAGTGTAAGATATACAGAGCTCATAAAGACTGTAGTTCAATTCTCAGCTATAGCTCCTCATTATAATATGGGCTTCTAAATTTCCTAAGCTAATTTTCTTATCTGACAGGTTAGAATAACAACAAATCTTTCTGAGGTTATTACAAGGATTAAATCCAATGATGCTTGTTCATTCCCTGGATTAATATCTAACAAATACCCATTACTTAGGATGAGAAATCTTATACTATGAGGATGAGAAAACATACACATATATTATTCTTTAACTTATTAATCATCTCACTGAGCTTAAATCTTTGGTTCTTCAATGAAATAATATTTTATATTATGGCAAAAATATCCTACATGGAGAATATATAATCATAAATACAGGCAATATAATACATGTATATACATATACATTTATACCCAACCACATCTATAAAATCTTACCTCTTTGCTTTCTTCCAGATCTGATTCACTACTGAAGTCCTCTGTGTTTAAATTTTCAAAGTCAGATTCTCCTACAGCAATTGGTACAGTCACAGTAAGACTGGGATTGTTTATGAAGGACATGTAATCACTTTCATCAATAATGTACTTTTCAACACTGCTGCCGGTTCCTATTCCACTTGTGGTTCCATTTACGTCTTTAAGATAGTCAAGATCTTTCCCAATCTCTGTTGTATGATTGGACATACAATTGTCTTTCCTGTTGTTCAGATCATCAAGTGGTTTAATTTCATCTAAAATCTTTTGTTTTCTAACAAAGGACTGTTGAATAAATTCATATATTTTTCTCTTCACATAAGCTATTCCCTTGTGCATCCTATCCACAGCAATCTGGAGATTGTTCATTTCATTATCATCATCAGTGGCCGCAAGGTTGTCTGCACTAAATGAGCTCAGAAGCAAGGCCAAAAAGAGGTTCAGGACCTTAAAAATAACACAAACATCATTATAATGTCATCCCAATGTGAAGAAGAGCAGATTGAGATCACTTATTCCTTGCTGAGGAAACTATAAGGTCTAACAATGAGGTGAAAGAAACACCACAGCATAGTGACTAGAAGTTCAGAGATCTCAATTTGTGATCTGGGCTATGCCACAGTTCATCCATGGGCAAAGGCATGATTTCCACTGGTCTCTACTTATAAAATGAAGACACCGAAGAAGCTGACCTCAGGTTTTACTAAACTTAAAATTATGTGATTATAAGAAATAAATTTGTATGGGCTCTACATAAGAGTTTTAAACTTAAAATTCCTTAGTTTTTAAAACTATGCATTTAATTGCATATTATAGTTTCTTTTTTGATGAAGAGATATTAAGTTGGGTATTAATTGAAAGAAAATCATTATAATCCAGAATGAGAATTATGGGCTTAACATTGAGGTGAGGTGAGATGAGGTGAAGTTGCTCAGTCGTGTCCGACTCTTTGCAACCCTGTGGGCTTTGGTCTACCAGGCTTCTCCGTCCACGGATTCTCCAGGCAAGAATACTGGAGTGGGTTGCCATTTCCTTCTCCAGGGGATCTTTCCCACCCAGGGATCGAACCCAGGTCTCCCGCATTGGAGGCAGACGCTTTTCACATCAATATATATTTTCTTGATCTACTATTTTTCTCATACCCCACTGTTGACTAATTAGGACAACTATTTATAAACAATCACTAATATTTCCATGAGACTGGCATATTAATGTACGTATCCTTTGGAGTATATGATATATTTTTATATGGTAACACTAAGGTGAAGTTGCTCAGTCGTGTCCGACTCTTTGTAACCCTATGGACTGTAGCCTATCAGGCTCCTCTGTCCATGGGATTTTCCAGGCAATAGTCCTGAAGTGGATTGCCATTTCCTTCTCCAGGGGATCTTCCCAACCCAGGGATCAAACCCGGGTCTCTCGCATTGTAGACAGACGCTTTACTGTAGACAGATGCTTTACAACAGTAACGCGTACCAAAAGGTACAGTACAGTAAGGTACCAAACCTAAAAGAGGATGGATTAGTTACTCCATGTGGGTTAGGAGTCCTTAGCCAACCTCTGTTTTGATGTAAGGATTGACTAACCCAGGTTAGTTCATCCATCTGCCTTATGACATAAGAGTAACTGAATACTATCTACAATGAATGGCCCAAAAAAAGTTGAAATAGCTAGGAACAATGGAAAGTACCACTTTTTAGTCCTATACTGGCAAGTGCTGCTGCGTCGCTTCAGTCGTGTCCGACTCTGCGTGACCCCACAGACGGCAGCTCACCAGGCTCCCCCATCCCTGGGATTCTCCAGGCAAGAACACTGGAGTGGGTTGCCGTTTCCTTCTCCAGTGCATGAAAGTGAAAAGTGAAAGTGAAGTCGGTCAGTTGTATCTGACTCTTAGCGACCCCACGGACTGCAGCTCACCAGGATCCTCCATCCATGGGATTTTCCAGGCAAGAGTACTGCAGTGGGGTGCCATTGCCTTCTCCAATACTGGCAAGTAAGTTTGAGTTTTCTCTAAATTTATTACTTTTTTCAGACTTTTCCCTTCCTTGGATCTGAATTTTTTTTAATGTTTTCAACATATCCTTCTAAGCCTGTCTTTAATATTATACTCCATGGGAGTTCACATAATAAATGTGATGAAATGACTGGCAAAACAGTTGCGAATAAACATTGTAGGGTCACTGGTTGTGTTGTCAAAGTAAGATTATAAGTGTATCCAAGGTAAGAGACTTTTGAAATTAATAATCATAATTTTGTTTTAGACAAAATGGTCGTCATTTCATCGTGCTCTTAATGCATTTCTGAAACTCATATCTTAAATGGGTACATACCACCAGGTTTCCAATGACCATGACCATCATGAAGACAGTCAGGCACATGGCTTGCCCGGCGACCTCCATGCAGTCCCACATGGTCTCTATCCACTCTCCACACAGCACCCGGAACACAATCAGGAAGGAGTGGAAGAAGTCGTTCATGTGCCAGCGAGGGAGCTTACACTCACTGTTGATCTTGCAGACACAATCTTTGTAACTTTTACCAAAGAGCTGCATGCCGACCACAGCAAAAATGAAGACGATGATGGCCAACACCAAGGTCAGATTTCCCAGAGCCCCCACTGAATTGCCGATGATCTTTATTAACATATTTAATGTTGGCCAAGATTTTGCCAATTTGAAAACTCGGAGCTGGAAAATAAAAAATATATATGTTATTATGATCAATCTTTGAAAGCATTACATGTGAGGTTTACCAAGAAATGATTAAAATGGAATCTCTAACAACCTTTGCTCTACAGATGTTCTAACAGTGATGGATATTAACTGAGCTTATTGTGGTGATCATTTTGTACTATATACAAATATTGCATCATATGTTGTAAACCTGAAATATAGTGTTATATCGATAATAACTTAATAAGAAAGATATTGAAGTGCATAACAAAAGACATTTTTTAAGAGAGTTAGTGGATGTTTTGGGCCACTGCTGATTGCAAAACTTACAATCTTGATTGGAGAAATAGGTAAGAGCCACATTGCATTCTTACACTTTGCTTTCCAGACTTTTAAATCCATCTACCTTTGGACCGTAACCAATTAGAAATGACCTGCGCCATTGCACTGTCATAGCACCACCCTCCTAAGCAAAAGACGTGAAGAGCAGGTTGTCTGGATGTCTGTGTCAGTGCTTTGCTTTACTCCAAGACATATTTCTAATCTATCAGGAACAGAGAGTTGTGAGCAAATGTTGCACTTCACCAAACAAGAAGCAAAGGTCTTTCTGTAAGGAGCTTCTTATCTTAAAAAAAAAAAAACAAACAAAAAAAACCAACAACAACAAAACTCTCTTACAACATCTGTCCTATCCTTGACCATGGCCAGTCTCATGGCTAAGTTTTGGAAACCCTCCCTCCCACCCAGGAAGAATCTCATCCTTCCGTGTTTTATGTAGATAATTTTCCCTGAGAGTGAATTTTTAATTATTACTTGGGGACATACTGTCTCTCATTTGTTTTGTAAAGGTGGATGTAAGGCATACCTGGACTGACTTAATATTTGATCTCAATGATTTCTGCTCAAAGATATTCATTTGTCAATAGCAGGCAAAGTAACAGCACATAGAGCCCAGCTATAAGTAAAGTGTTTATTATTCATAATGCTCCTCTATAGCACTAACATAGCTAGATGCGCGTGCATTTAAGAACTTGGAATACTTCCCATGACTTCACAATTCTTTCCCTATTTGCATGCACATAAATGTGAATCAGTGGACTAAGTAAATAATTCTTCTGATTTCTCTCCTCTGATTTTGGGAAGGAGAATATTTTCCAGAGATACAATTAGAAACGGTTTCTACATGCACATCCTTATCTGATTGTTATTCACCAATATAAAAGGGTATTAATATTTTCAAAGTACTATTAAAATACATTTTCATTAAAATATTTTCTTAGATGCAAAAATATTAACTGCAGTCATCTCTAGGAACAATAATTAGTTGGAATGGTAATTGAGTAACATATTCAACTTTATATGACCAGGGTTTTTACAATAAAGCTTTTTCCTAAATATGTGGGAATATTTTTTTCCACTTAGGGACTGTTTTGAACAATGCAAATGTTACACAAAAAACTTAAAATGTTAATGGTGTGTGGTAAAATCTATGATGCAAGAACCCTGATTGTTGGAAAGGTTTTTGTCTTTGTTTTGTTCTTTACCAAACGGAATGAACGGAGAACTGATAATCCTTCCACGTTGGCCAGGCCAAGTTCTACCAGGCTAAGCGTTACAATAAAACCATCAAAGATATTCCAGCCTTCTTGGAAATAATAGTAAGGATCCATGGCAATAATTTTCAGAAACATTTCTGCTGTAAAGATCCCAGTGAAAACCTAAGATCAAAACAAAGTTACTCTAATTCCATCAGATAATGATAAAGTAGCATGCCATAATATTTGCTTCTAGAACAAAATGTTTACACTAGTAATTATTCTACTACATGCTTACATTTGCACAATAATTTGTAGTTGTTAAAAAGCTCTCATATATGTTATTTAATTTCATCCTCAAATGAAACACTGTTAAACACATAATGTGAGTATTATAACTCTTACTTTACCAATTAGGAAACATGTCTTCAGATGGGTTCAGTGGCTTGCCCAACGTAACTAGAAAGTTAGAAAAACTAGGATTTGAGAGCAAATCTATTTTTAATCAGTGTTCTTTCCATTACATCAGTGCATTTTCCTCCAGACTTCATACAGCACAGGTACTGACAAGATTTTTCCCATAAACAGTTTTTTCTATAAGCTTATTCCCATTTCCCTCTACTCAGTTATTTTACATGCATACCTATATTATAATATGTGCATTATTATCATTATTTATTATGCACATGAAAAATTACTTCAACAGTAAATACTAAAACTTTAAAAATAGGAATACTATAATTCAGGATGCTTTACATATTTTTCTTTCTAACATCAAAAACTTTAAACCTCAAAACAAATATTATGAAAAATGAATACGTTATTTTAGAGACCTTTATTTCAGCAAATGAAAGCTAATACTCCTAAATTGAGACAACAAACACTTTAACAATTTGTTTTTTTTTAAGCTCAGAAGAGAAAGAATTAGGTGGAAACCTTCACCAAAAATGGCCTTGTTAATCATACAATGCACAAAATGCACTGGATGTTTTTTATTATTGTATGGCTTTGATCTAGACTAGATGGATTAAATAATACAGACCCTACCTAGATCTTGGAAGTAGAAAAGCTGGAGCCATTGTGAGTTGTTAAATAAGTTGTGGCTTATAGTGAAGATGAATGACTAATCAAGATAAAAAGATCTGTAATTTTATTTTAGTCTTCTATATGTAGGGAAACTGTGATAACATCATGTCAAAAAGTGTATCCTTAAACTATGAACTGCTTCTGTGCCTTGTATTACTTATAAATATCAGTATTGACTTTTTCAAGTAGTAATGTAGGCCTGTTTTTATATTGCTGTCTTTCGCAGTTTCAGCTTGGATATTAAGGGCTGTTTTTGGCAAAGAGTAGGGTATAGCCAGCTAGATATAATTCCCATCTTTTGAAAGCAAGGAAGTAGAAAGGGTGGTGGTAAGACTGCTATAGAACATTAAACACAAACAGTTTCTCAAACAGAAAATTTGAAGACTGAACACATTTACCTTCCAATATGCTTACCAAGTTTCCTACTGTAAGCACATTATTGAAATGGTCTGTCATAGGATAGTGCTCCATGGCCATGAAGAGGGTATTTAAGACAATGCAGATGGTGATGGCCAGGTCAACAAAAGGGTCCATCACAACCAGGTTGACAATATGTTTCACTTTTAACCAATATGGCGAACAGTCCCAGATTAAGAATATGTTGGAAAATTTATACCAACAGGGTGGGCATTTCTGCCTGGATTCTTCAAGTTCTAGATTAAAAAAATAAAAATAAAAACAACCACCAAAAGAGATTTTTAAACATATATATTCCTCTCAGATCAATAGATTTCACTAACCAAACATTCTCATTTGCTATAGTCAACCTATTTTTGTACTTCATTATTAAAAAAACATGATTTTAAAAATAGAATTTAATTTACTCTTTAGATTCCTCCCCAAAATTTCTTCAGACATAAACATAGAACAGGGATATCAAAGGATGATTTTCTTCTCTTATGCATTGATATTGTGGTTCCATATTTGGCTCTAAGTTACGTGGATTGTCTTTTTAATAGAGATACTGTGTGTAATCCTATGTTAATGTCTGGCTATGCTGTCATCCTCAGGCTATAAGAGAGCCAAGAATCAGCTGTTTGTTTTTATTTTGTGAGAATAACCCATTCTTCCCCTCCAATCTTGAGAGTGTTTAGGATGGTATCAGAAGTCCTAAACTAAATGGAATAGAAGGTACAGTCACTATGACTAATAGGATTAGAAACCCTTTACAGAAATACTTTATTGTGCAGTTTTAAGGAGTTGCCACAGACAGGATTCTGTCATTTTTGAGACTGCACCCAAGTACTGCATTTCAGAATCTTCTATTGACTATGAGGGCTACTCCATTTCTTCTAAGGGATTCTTGCCCACAGTAGTACATATAATGGTCATCTGAATTAATTTCACCCATTCTGGTCCATTTTAGTTCACTGATTCCTAAAATGTCGATTTTCCTTCTTGCTATCTCTTGTTTGACCACTTTCAATTTACCCTGATCCTTGGACCTAACATTGCAGGTTCCTATGAAATATTGTTCTTTACGGCATTAGACTTGATTTCATCACCAGACACATTAAAAACTGGGTGCTGTTTCTGCTTTGGTTCAATCTCTTCATTTCTTCTGGAGCTGTTTATTTGCTCTTCTCCAGTAGCATACTGGATGCCTACCAACCTGGGGGGCTCCTCTATCAGTGTCACATCTTTTGCCTTTTCATATTGTTCATGGAGAAGGGAATGGCAACCCCCTCCAGTGTTCTTGCCTGGAGAATCCCATGGACAGGGGAGCCTGGTGGGCTGCAGTCCATGGGGTCGCAAAGAGTCAGACACGACTGAGCGAGTTCACTTTCACTTTCACTTATGGGGTTCTCAAGGCAAGAATGCTGAAGTGGTTTGCCATTCTCTTCTCCAGTGGACCACGTTTGTTCAAACTCTCCACCAGGACCTGTCCATCTCGGGTGGTCCTACACGGCTTGGGTCATAGTTTCACTTAGTTTGACAAGGCTGTGATCCATGCAATCAGTTTGGTTAGTTTTCTGTGATTGTGGTTTTCATTCTGTCTGCCCTCTGCTGGATGAGAATAAGAGGCTTGTGGAAGCTTCCTGATGGGAGGGATCGGCTGTGGGGAAACTGGGTCTTGCTCTGTTTCGCTCTTGTTCTGTTTCACTCTTGTTCTGTGGGCAAGGCCATGTTCATCAAATCTTTAATCCAATTTTCTGTTAATGGGTGGGACTGTGTTCTCTCCCTGTAGTTTGGTCTGAGACAGAATGATCTCAGTAGTTTCCAAGGCAAATCATTCAATATCATAGTAATCCAGGTCTATGTCCCAACCACTGATACCAAAGAAGCTGAAGTTGAATGGTTTTATGAAGACTTACAAGACCTTCTAGAACTAACAATAAAAAAAGATGTCCTTTTCATTATAGGGGGCTGGAGAGCAAAATTAGGAAGTCAAGAGATACCTGGAGTAACAGGCAAATTTGGCCTTGGAGTACAAAATGAAGCAGGACAAAGGCTAACAGAGTTTTTCCAAGAGACCACACTAGTCATAGAAAACACCCTCTTTCAACAACACAAGAGATGACTCCACACATGGACATCACCAGATGTCAACACCAAAGTCAGATTGATTATATTCTTTACAGCTGAAGACAGAGAGCTCTATACTGTCAGCAAAAACAAGACTAGGAGCTGACTGTGGCTCAGATCATGAACTTCTTATTGCCAAATTCAGACTTAAACTGAATAAAGTAGAGAAAACCACTAGGTCATTCAAGTATGACCTGAATAAAATCCCTTGTGATTATACAGTGAAAGTGACAAATAGAGTCAAGGAATTAGATCTGATAGACAGAGGGCCTGAAGAACTATGGACAGAGGTTCATAATGCTATATAAAAGGCATTGATCAAAACCATCCCCAAGAAAAAGAAATGCAAACAGACAAAATGGTGGTCTGAGGAGGCTTTGCAAATAGCTGAGAACATAAGAGAAGATAAAGGCAAAGGAGAAAAGGAAAGATATACCTATCGAATGCAGAGTTTCAAAGAATAACAAGGAGAGATAAGAAAGCCTTCATCAGTGAACAATGCAAAGAAATAGAGGCAAACAAACAATGGGAAAGACCAGAGATCTCTTCAAGAAAATTAGAGATACCAAGGGAACATTTCATGCAAAGATGGGCACAATAAAGGACAGAAATGGTATGGACCTAACAGAAGCAGAAGGTATTAAAAAGAGGTGGCAAGAATACACAGAAGAACTGTGTATTAATGACACAGAAAACCATGATGGTGTGATCACTCACCTAGCATCAGACATCTTGGAGTGTGAAGTCAAGTGGGCCTTAGGAAGCATGACTACTAATAAAGCTAGTAGAGGTGATGGAATTCCAGCTATTTCAAATTTGAAAAGATGATGCTGTTAAAATGGCACACTCAATATGCCAGCAAATTTGGAAAACTCAGTAGTAGCTACCAGACTGGAAAAGGTCAGTTTTCATTCCAATCCCAAAGAAGGGCAATGCCAAAGAATGTCCATAAAAAAAAATAATAAGTTGCTCAGTCATGTCCGACTCTTTGCAACCCCATGAATTGCAGCATGCCAGGCCTCCCTGTCCATCACCAACTCCTGGAGTTCACTCAAATTCACGTCCATCAAGTCAGTGATGCCATCCAGCCATCTCATCCTCTTTCGTCCCCTTCTCCTCCTGCCCCAATCCCTCCCAGCATCAGAGTCTTTTACTACCATACAATTGCACTCATTTCACATGCTAGCAAAATGCTGAAAATTCTCTGTCAAGAGAATTGAGAACTTGAACCAAGAACTTCTAGATGTTCAAGCTGGATTTAGAAAAGGCAGAGGAATCAGAGATCAAACTGCAAGCATCCATTGGATCATAGAAAAACCAAGAGAATTCCAGAAAAACATCTACTTCCATTTCATTGACTATACTAAAGCCTTTGACAGTGTGGATCACAACAAACTGTGGAAAATTCTTTTAGAGATGGGAATACCAGACCACCTTACCTGCTTCCTGAGAAGTCTATATTCAGGTCAAGAAGCAACAGTTAGAAGTGGACATGGAACAATGGACTGGTTCAAAATTGGGAAAGGAGTACATCAAGGGTGTATAATGTCACCCTGCTTATTTAACTTTTATGCAGAATACATCATGCAAAATTCTGGGCTGGAAGAAGTGCAAGCTGGAATCAAGATTGCTAGAAGAAATATCAATAACCTCAGATATGCAGATAACACCACCTTAACTCTGGTCCCATCACTTCATGGGAAATAGGCAGGGAAACAGTGGAAACAGTGTCAGACTTTATTTTTTTGGGGCTCCAAAATCACTGCAGATGGTGAGTGCAGCCATGAAATTAAAAGACAGTTACTCCTGGGAAGGAAAGTTATGACCAACCTAGACAGCATATTGAAAAGCAGAGACATTACTTTGCCAACAAAGGTCCATCTAGTCAAGGCTATGGTTTTTCCAGTGGTCATGTATGGATGTGAGAGTTGGACTGTGAAGAAAGCTGAGCACAGAAGAATTGATGCTTTTGAACTGTGGTGTTGGAGAAGACTCTTGAGAGTCCCTGGGACTGCAAGGAGATCCAACCAGTGCATTCTGAAGGAGATCAGTCCTGGGATTTCTTTGGAGGAAATGATGCTGAAGCTGAAGCTCCAGTACTTTGGGAACCTCATGCAAAGAGTTGACCCACT
The DNA here is from genome assembly GCF_042477335.2 of Ovis canadensis. NCBI lineage: Eukaryota > Metazoa > Chordata > Mammalia > Artiodactyla > Bovidae > Ovis > Ovis canadensis. The sequence continues at coordinate 148,907,377 of NC_091246.1, read as the reverse complement.
GGAAAAGACTCTGATGCTGGGAGGGATTGGGGGCAGGAGCAGAAGGGGATGACAGAGGATGAGATGGCTGGATGGCATCACTGACTCGATGGACGTGAGTCTGAGTGAACTCTGGGAGTTGGTGATGGACAAGGAGGCCTGGCGTGCTGCGATTTATGGGGTCACAAAGAGTTGGACATGACTGAGCGACTGAACTGAACAGCAGAAAGCAAAGAGGAACTGAAGAGTCTCTTAATGAAGGTGAAAGAGGAGAGTGAAAAAGTTGGCTTAAAACTCAGAATTCAAAAAATGAAGCTCATGCTATCTGGTCCCATCACTTCATGGCAAACAGATGGGGAAACAATGGAAACAGTAACAGACTATTTTCTTGGGCTCCAAAATCACTGCAGATGATGACTGCAGCCATGAAATTAAAAGATGCCTGTTCCTTGGAAGAAAAGCTATAAGTAACCTAGACAGCATATTAAAAAGCAGACATTACTGTGCTGACAAAGGTCCATATAGTCAAAGCTATGGTCTTTCCAGTAGTCATGTATGGATTTGAGAGTTGGACCATAAAGAAGACTGAGCATCAAAGAACTGATGCTTTTCAACTCTTCAACTGTGGTGTTGGAGTAGACTCTTGAGAGTCCCTTGGACTGAATGGAGATCAAACCAGTTAATTCTAAAGAAAATCAATCCTGAATATTCATTGGAGAGACTGATGATGAAGCTGAAACGCCAATACTTTGGCTACCTGACGCGAAGAACGGACTGATTAGAAAAGACTCTGATGCTGGGAGAGATGGAATGCAGGAGGAGAAGGGGACGACAGAGCACAAGATGGTTGGATGGCATCACCAAGTCAGTGCACATGAGTTTGAACAAGCTTTGCAAAATGGTGAAGGAAAGGGAAGCCTGGTGTAGTGCAGAGTCGGTCATTACTGAGAGACTCCCCAAAAAACATACAGGATACATTCTTTAGAGTTGCAAAAACCATGGAGTTTAAGTAACTTTTTAAAAAGTTTCTAGAATATAGAAATAAATACAGTTTTTATCACCCTTAAAAAAAAATGTAATAGGAAAAGCAGATTTATTTATGTAGCAGATGTGCTTAACTTGCTCTTGACTCTGGCCACTATTAATTAAATGATCATTAGGAATTTATCATTTTGCTTAATTGCCTAATTGGCAAGGTTGGAAATAATGATAAGTCATGGGCTGTTTTGAACATAAGCTTTCTTAAAGTAGCTTTTTTCTTGGTAACTGTCTGTACTAACCACTATTTTGTGAATCATACATATGGCACACTTGATAAATATTTTTTTAGTTGAAAAATGAATAAATGTTATTTTTATGTATAGCCTCTAGTCAAATATTGCTAATGTAACATCTTATAAAATGCTGAGATATATTCTATTTATGAATACTTGACTCATGTCATTGATTTGATATTGACTTTTCAATGTCAAAGGAGAAAAGGAAATCAGAGTATAAATTGTCATATGTATCTTTTATTTGTTAAATGAATCATTAAAATTCCCATTGGCTTATGAAAAAAAAAAAATAAATTAACTAGCCAAAATGAATAGATTGAATACCTGCCAAAAATCTTTAAATAGCAAATTTGTGGTTTTACAATTATTTATATTAAACAGTTATTTCCTAAAAAAAAAAAAAAAAAAAAAGAAATATATAACAAATAACTCTTAAATAAAACCTATGATGTTTTCTTTGGAATACACTACTTCCAACTTACTGACATGTGTTTCAAATAAGACAATACAAATTCAGTGAAAACAACGGAAACTGCAACAAAATTTGTTACAAACCTTCTACTGTATTTGTTAAAATGCTGGCTATGCTCATTGCTCTTTGCCTCTGAGATGGATCTTCTAGAAAGTCCATGGAAACATGAAAAGAACTTGACCTTCTCTTTCTCATTTCAGTTTCAGTGGTTGTTCCCTGTAGAGAAAATGTTAACGTAGTCAATGCTTAACTCGGGCAATATGACAAGCAAACAGCCATTGCGACACAGTGAAATTCGTGAAGTACATGCATCATGCACGCTCATATTTAATTGGTGATGGCAGATATTGCTGACTTATTGTAGCATTAACCTGGACTGTCCAAACTGTTAGCCATTTATTCATACACCAAAACTGAGGGTTTTCTTTTTACCCTCTGGTTTTATAGTTTTAGGTGACATAACATAATTTTGATATCCTCGGTAAACCTTGTGAGTGACATATGTAACAATTTGCTTATTTCAGAAGTAACAGCAAAGTAATAACTTGAAAAGTCACCTAAATGATCAGAGCATTTTATTTTGAGAAGGTAGCCCTTTATTTTTAAAGGAATACAAATAATTAGAACACACGTAGCTGCCATCTCATTTTCTGGACACAAGACACAGATGGTCATTGACAACACAAGCTGTATGTTAAAAAAAACAACAATACATGCTGCATGGACAACAGTTTCATCCAGGGTACCAAAGCAATAAGTCATCTAGTTCTGACTTGATCATGCCTCATTCATGCTGATATATTTCCAGGTCTAATAAGAGGCAGCACGTGTTTAGAAATTCCTTATCTGGGTATATATTCACAAACACATACCTTTGTACACAGTGAATTCTTTTAACTGTCTGTATTAATAATTTTTTGTGTCTCTCCATTTAGATTAGTTTTGAGAAGACCTATATCAGCATTATTTTTTAGTAAGACGAGTACTAGAAATTTTAAGATAATAATGAAGCTATCTATTTAGGCACAGTGTTCTTGAAATCTTCTACACTAAAGCAGGCTATATCAAAGAATCTGTTGGAAAGATTTATTATACACCCTTTACACTTAAATATAGGAATTGTTCATTTATTTGTATACCAGGTCTTTAGTGGATGGCCTGCTATCTAAAGATAGTTCAGCATGGGTATATAGCAAATCCTCCAACTGGAGGCAGTCATTTATTACTGTGTATAATTTATCCTTAGCACATTTAGTAAATAAATGCATTCAGGTGTTATGCAAGAGAGTGTTGAGGCCTTCAGTTTTAGTTGGTTAGTCTTTTAAAGGTAATACAAGATGCAGGTACATTCACAGCTTGACCAACCAGGAATCATTCTCAAGGGGTTCCATTCTGTAGAAACACTGGCTGGTACAGCAATCATGGGCCTGCCATGCCTGAACTATTTAAAACTTCCTTACATTGTCATCAGTAGCTGGCTTATCTATTATCACCTCTGGCAGAAGCTGTCCAACAGGCGATGTAGGAACCGAAGGTCCACCAACCAAGGAAACCACACCATTGCAATCCACAGTGCTGTGCATCTTCCCATTGGCTGGAAACACGGCCAGCATTCGGGACGACCTGCTGGTCTGACTCAAGTTACTGTTGCGTCGCTCTCCATGCCGTCGGGGCACAAATAAGGAGTCTCTGCGGCTCTCGTTATCCTCGAAGGTGCTGTGCTCATCATCAGCAAAGTCGTTCTCTGATCCCACATCCTTTGCTCGCCCTCTGAAGCTGAAAAGGCTTGTTCTGCTATTTCGCCTTGGAGAAAATAAGGAGCCACGGATGCTCAACAAAGACTGTAAGTGGGAAACCGAAAAAAAATTAAACTCATTTTAGTATGGTCATTTGGAATGTGCTTTTATTTTGTAAGATTAAGTTGAAGAGGATTTCAGCATTCTTAACAGAACATGACCCATTCCTTGATTAACATTCTCATTTTATGTGCATTCAGATTAAATTAGTTTATAAGGAAAGGTTTCTAGCCCTTGAGATTAATAACTGGAGAGATAGACCGCCACTTAAAGGTATTGGAAAACAAAACCCTGAACTACAGTTTTCAAGTTCAAATGCAAACATCTTTAGCACCTTACTGTGGACACTGTAAACACTCAATGAACAGCATGACCTTAACAAGGGCATATCTGTTTCCACTGCTCTTTCGCGTCAAGAAATTCCAACACTCTGGCACAAATTGTTTAAGTCCATCCTCCTAATATCACTTGAATTATTATTCCCATTGCATCTAGTAGGCACAGTGTTGTTGGAGCTTGAAGTTAAGACCTCTGAAATTCAGAGTGATGTGCTGTTTCATAAAGCATACCATGGTGAATATTTTCAGAAGCATGCATTATGGTTTCTAAAGAAGTCTGGGTTGTAAAAACACACACACACACAACATAAAATAACCAAAAAGACAAAAAGACATTACTGATGAGTCATCCACATTTTTTCTCGTTAAAAAGGCTGTGGACCAGAAAGATGTTAGCTGGAACAAGTGCCAGGAGACAAGTTCAGGTGAGAATTCAGGTCTCCTGACTTTTGATTCTATGCTACCTTAATACACCAAGCTGTAGAGCTTCCCTTGTGATTCAGATGTAAAGAATCCCCCTTCAATGCAGGAGATCTGGGTTTGATCCCTGGGTCAGGAAAATCCCCAGGAGAAGGGAATGTCAACCCACTCCAGTATTCTTACCTGGAGAAATCCAAGGACAGAGGGGCCTGGTGGGCCACAATCCATGGGGTTGCAAGGATATGACTGAGCGACTAACACACACATACACACCAAGCTGCAGGTTTACATATATGCAAACTAAAATTCTTTCAAACTGTATAGAAAGGATAGATTTAAATATATATATATATATATATTTTAAAGCAGTCAATTCAGTTGATAAAAATTCCTAAGTTGTATTCACTTCTCCTCCCAGCCACCAGACGCCCCTTCCCCTCTCCCCCTGACAGCTCTATGTGCTAATTTGCATCCAGGCATCATTTAACTCTGCAGTGCCATACCTGGTGTGGGGAGGAGTACCTCTTTTCGTATGTCAACCGATTCCCTTCTATGGAGAAGCGAAACCCTTTCCTCCTGATGCTGTCTTCAGATTCAGATTTCTGGAATTCATCATCATCTTTCTCTTCTCCACCAGATTGCTCTTTCTGTTTTCTTTTCTTTCTCCGATTTCTTCTTTCCTTTGCACTCTTGGAACTCAACTTGGAGGCTTCAGATGAGCTGTCTGAGAGCCTGCCTCCTGTACTAGGTTCTCTGGAATGCTCCGAGGCAGTTACAGCTGCTGCCTGCTACATTGAGGAGACATGGTTTCAGCATGGAAGTGGAGAAGAACTTACTTTTAAAAATATAGCTCAAGTATTTGCAAAATACTTGAAAAAAAATTCAGCTGACTCCAGTTAATCTTACACTGAAGAAACTGCAAATACGAGGCCATTTTTTTCCTGTCCATCTAATAAAGGCTTTTAGAAATAAATTGATTTTCTCTGTGCTAACAATTTTTACAGACCACATACTCAAAAGGATCAATCAGACACCAACAAGAACATATATTCATATTTCTTTTGGGATTTGATTTACTCTAAAAATTGGTAATTAGCACTGTCCTTTTTTCACTGGGGAAAAAAAAAACAACACACAAACTAGGGCATGGAAGAAAAGGTGATGAGTTACCTGGGGTCATATCCAAAGAGAGGAGGCATGAGATAAAGAACTGAGGGCCTCTTTCTAGCTATTAAAATAGGATTGTCCAGTACCCTCAAAATATTATCAACCAAATTTATAGAAGGTGATATCCTGTCTCACCTCTACAATACTCTATCCAAAAGACTAGAGACCAGAGGGTCAATAGTTTTTGCTAAGCAAAACAACACATTCGGTTCTCCAAAGATCATCCCCAGTTTCTTCAAGTCAGCACTGGTTTTTGCTGGCTACATGGTCATAGGATGAAAACAAAGCTCTTTGTCACAGCTTGTTGGAACTTTTTGATGATTTTCATTGTTTCCAAGAGTGCCCTCGATATAGGCTTGCAAATAAATTAATATTCCCCAATCAACTTTCTTTTATAGTAAAGACAGTTAGTTTTGATGCTAAACAGGAGTGAAGAAAGATGGAAGTGATAGGAAGGGCATTTTCTCATACTATAAGATGAAGTAATTCTTAAGTTCCCTGATCTCCATAAAATTGGTGACTTTTATATGCCTACTGCTCTATCAGAGGGCATTACATTATTTGATCACTTCTTTATTTAGAAAGACAAGCAACCACATAAAAGACAACATATTTTTGGGTAAAGACTATCTTCTAAGAACCACATGAACATCTTTTTACACAATAACCATTTTTTCCTAAGAAAAGATAATTTCTTAGCATTCTTCTAATGCCAGTATACTCATTCAGTAAAAGTTTCTCACCTGAGAAGACCTCAAAATCACATTTTTCCTTGAATTCTAAAATTTTTAAGATGATTAAAATAGCATGAAAGATTTCTATTGTGGTCAATATTATAAACATCTTGGAACAGCGAAACTAAATGATTTACAGATGATCAGAATAATGTAGAAATATTGACTAACCCCCTATACCACCCGTTTCTCCTAAGTACAAACAATCGTCTGTTTCTCACTTTCTCTCCAGTGTTGTTGTAACAACCAAAACAATAAAAAAAAGTTCATACCCTGAGACAGGACATACTTGATTTGGTGGATTTACCTGAGCTGCCTCCTGTTGCTTTTTAAGCTGTTCGAGCATCTGCTGAAATTCAGCCTCTTTCTGCTCAGCCTCTTCCAGCGTTGCCTGATTCTGTTCCTCATAGGCCATGGCCACCACAGCCAGGATCAAATTTATTAGATAGAAGGAGCCCAAGAAAATGACCAGCACAAAAAATATCATGTATGTTTTCCCAGCAGCACGCAGCGTCTGAAAATAAGAATACCAGAATTATTATTTGTACAATATTTCACTAACTGGTGGCTTCAATTGTCAGCTTACTTTGTGTCTTGTAGGACTCTGATATAAATAATTATGGTGGTCACATCCCCTCCTACCTTGTTGACTATCTGTTTCTTTAACCTCATCCTCTCCCTTCTCCCCTAACTCATGCATTTAGCCTTCTAATCTGTAGGAGGGAATTCCTGGATTTACCAGGAATAAAGCAGAGTCAAATAAAATACCATGGGGATCTCCATTAAAGAGTTGAAACTTTGAGTAAAGTCGGGAAGAGACCACACTTATTCTTCTACATCTGTTTATTCATTTTCATCACCTGCCACCTGAAGGATAATACCTGAGGGGGTAAATGGAATTGAGAGGAAGCTGTGCTTTTCTATTTAGGAGCATCTGTGTATGGGAAGGGTGGGGAATACGTTTTGAGGTCAAGGGGAATTAGACAGAATTGTGTTTATAACACACTGCTATGCTTAATATGTGTTATAATCAATAAGATAAAGAAAGTCAAGTCTTCTGATTTCAAGTTCTGCTCTTTCCATTATATTATGGTGTGGTTTGGATTTCGTAACTAAGTTGGTTTTCTTATATACTTCCAACTAAACACAATACATGTCGCCTCAGGTTCTCACCAGCTGGTAAAGATTTTCCCAGAAGTCCTGAGTCATCAGTCGAAACAGTGACAAAAAAGCCCAACTGAAAGTATCAAAGCTTGTGTAGCCATAATTGGGATTTCTACCAGCTTTCACACACATGTATCCTTCTGGACATTGGCTGTAAATGTGGCAAAAAAGAGTATTATAAGAAGTTCTGCTGAGTTTTCATTCTGGTAGCATGCTATACTTTTAATATTTGAGCTAGAAAGATTTGCTATTTCAAGGGATGAAAGTATGATAAATAAGTAACACATTTCCCAACTTTTGACTTAATATAATTTTACTAATCACCTGATATCATCATTAAAATATTGCGTAGCATGCCTAGTAATATTTTACAAAACTATTTTCTGTCCATAATCAGTGTGTTAACGTGTTTAATTCATTTTCTTAGCATGGATGCTCCAGATTTGACTCATAGCTCACGAATACTCATCTAAAGGAAATAGCATTAAAGCTAAGGTGTTCCTTCTTGTTTTACAAAACATGAAAGCTTGCCTAACATTAAAATAATCCCTCACCTTATAAATAAAAAAAATCTTTATTATCACAAATTACTATAAATAAAATTAGCTGGCTATTATCTGTCAGTGTGTACAAAAAAAGAGAAAATATGTATACACACATACAAATTATTGGCTTACCCTGCATCTGAGCTATTTCCACATAATAGTGCATCTGAAAAACCCTCCAGAAAATAGTGATATCCTGTTTAGGAAGAAAAAGTCACATGAACATTTGCATGACACTGCAAAATACGATTAAGATCCGATTCTACTTTTTAAGTTTGTAATTTTAAATACATAATATATTCAAAGGCAGAACTATCACTCCCTCTAAATATTAGCTATTATATCAAGGGGATTGGATACTTACATAAGAGTAGAAAACATTTGTTCTTTGTGAATGTAAAACAAGCAATAATCACAGGAACTAACATAACATTTTTAAAAGTATCGGTGTTTTTCTACCCTCCTCATGAAAAATAAAAATTTCATTCTCTAAAAATAGGTAAGAATGATAGGGATTTCTTTGCTTTCTCAAGACTGCCACATACTTCAAAAGAAAGGGATTTTAGCTTTTCTGAACAGTATTCTATATTTTTTAACACCTTGAAAACGGCTAATAAATTATAATTTATACCAATTTATAAAATATGTCATAGGCAACATAATAAAAGATGCATAAACCATGTCAATTACTAAAATAATTGAAATTTTAAAATAATCTTAAATACTAAAGCTAAAATAATTACTATAGGTGAATATTTTATTAAGTCTAAGTTTTCTGTCTCTGGGCAAATTCCTTAGACTTTTTTAATATCCTGTTGAAATGACAACTCTTCAGTGAACTATTCCTTGATATCTTCTACTTTCTTCCAATGAAGATAGGCAAAATTAAGGACTCTCACTATGCTATCTGGAACATGTATACTCCTCATTATTACATTCAGTGTCTTATGTTGTAATTGTTTGTTTACAAATACTACTCCTCCTTGAAAAATGAGCCATCGGTTATTTCCATATTATTTGGGAATACACAGTATTTGGGACCTAGTAGCCTTTCAATTGGAGAAGCCTTTCAATCAGCACCCCACTCCAGTACTCTTGCCTGGAAAATCCCATGGATGGAGGAGCCTGGTAGGCTACAGTCCATGGGGTCGCTAAGTCGGACATGACTGAGTGACTTCACTTTCACCTTTCGCTTTCATGCATTGGAGAAGGAAATGGCAACCCACTCCAGTGTTCTTGCCTGGAGAATCCCAGGGATGGGGGAGCCTGGTGGGTTGCCATCTATAGAGCCACACAGAGTCAGACACGACTGAAGCAACTTAGCAATAGCAAATAGCCTTTCAATAGGGCTTCCCTTGTGCCTCAGCTGGTAAAGAATCCACCTGCAATGCGGGAGACCTGGGTTCAGTCCCTGGATTGGAAAGATCCCCTGGAGAAGGGAAAGGCTACCCACTCCAGTAATCTGGCCTGGAGAATTCGATGGACTATATAGTCCTTGGGGTTGCAAAGAGTTGAACACAACTGAACAACTTTCACTTCACTTCATTTCAGCCTTTCAGTAAAGTTTACTGAATGAATAAGGAAAGGGATGACAAAAAGTGAAACATGTGAAATTGAAGAGTCATTTTGTAAAAAGAACAAGTTAGGATTTTATAAGAAAAAATATTTTCTAGATGTTAAATTTTCTGAGAAATTTATTTTATATAGTTTTGTAAGAGATACAAAGATACATAATAAAAATATTCTAATTCTCCGTGTCATCTCTGAATATAAGAAACTGAAGGTATAATTTCTTAACTTGTAATTAAAATTAAACAATGTGAAAGGAATATGACATTTTCTGGACAAATTCTTGATACTAGGTATTTTAAAGGGAAGCTTTGTCCATTAAACTCAGTGATCTAGAAGTTTAATCTGAAGAAAATATAACTCAATCATAATGTTTATCTTTGATTTTAATAAATTATATTTTCTATCACTTTCAAAAACAAACCATTTTATCTATATGTGCATTAGTTTAAAAGACTCTTTTTTCAACAAATGGAATATTATTAGAGAAAATGATAAGATAGATTTTTAGGGCTGAAAATAGCTTGAGATATTCTTAACTTCTTTTATTTTCAACGTAAGAAGAATGGAGTTCAATAAATTTTCCTTTAAGTGAATAAATCATAAGTGACATCCTCATAACCAGTTTCTTGATTAAAAAGAAAAACAGACTTCAGGGAGTTGTGACATCAGTGAACTGATGGGCATCATGTGAAATGAATAAGAGATGTTTCATGTGTTCCTCCTACATGTATTTTTCTCATCATTTGTCTTAATGTGACAATTTATAATTATATGCAAATTATTTGTTGGCATGTCAATAATATCATGGAAGATTATGGATCTTCCATCTGTATCAACCAAGGTATATTCCAGATCTACAACTATAAGAGATCCATTAGTTTTTTTATTATGCTATCTTTACTTTCAGTTCAGTTCAGTCGCTCAGCCATGTCCAACTCTTTGTGACCCCATGCTGCAGCACGCCAGGCCTCACTGCCCTATGCCAACTTCCAGAATTTACTCAAACTCATGTGCACTAAGTCAGTCATGCCATCCAATGATCTCTTCCTCTGTCAACCCCTTCTCCTTCTGCCTTCAATTTTTCCCAGCATCAGGGTCTTTTCCAATGAGTCAGTTCTTCACATCAGGAGGCCAAAGTATTAAGAGTTTCAGCTTCAGCATCAGTCCTTGAATTCAGGACTGATTTCCTTTAGGATGGACTAGTGGGATCTCCTTGCAGTCCGAGGGACTCTCGAGAGTCTTCTCCAATACCACAGTTCAAAAGTATCAATTTTTAGGTGCTCAACTTTCGTTATAGTCCAACTCTCACATCTATACAGGACCGCTAGGAAAACCAGTAGCTTTGACTAGAAAAAATTCTAGCTTTGACTAGACAGACCTTTGTTCCCAATTTGGAACCATTCTGTTGTTCCATGTCCAGTTCTAACTGTTGCTTCCTGACTTGCATACAGATTTCTCAGGAGGCAAGTCAGGTGTTTGGGTATTCACACTTCTTTAGGAATTTTCCACAGGAAATTTGTTGTGATCCACACAGTCAGAGGCTTTGGCATAGTCAATAAAGCAGAAGTAGATGTTTTTCTGGAACTCTCTTGCTTTTTCTATCATCCAGCAGATGTTGTCATTTGATCTCAGGTTCCTCTGCCTTTTCTAAATCCAGGTTGAACATCTGGAAGTTCATGGTTCACGTACTGTTGAAGCCTGGCTTGGAGAAGTTTCAGCATTAATTTGCTAGCGTGTGAGATGAGTGCAATTGTGTGGTAGTTTGAGCATTCTTTGGCATTGCTTTTCTTTGAGATTGGAATGAAAACTGACCTATTCCAGTCCTGTGGCCACTGCTGAGTTTTCCAAATTTGCTGGCATATTGAGTGCAGCACTTTCACAGCATCATCTTTCAGGATTTGAAATAGCTCAACTGGAATTCCATCACCTCTACTAGCTTTGTTCTTAGTGATGCTTCCTAAGGCTCACTTGACTTAGGACTCCAGGATGTCTGGCTCTAGGTAAGTGATCATACCATCCTGATTATCTGGGTCATCAAGATCTTTTTTATATAGTTCTGTGTATTCTTGCCACCTCTTCTTAATATCTTCTGCTTCTGTTAGGTCCATACCATTTCTGTCTTTTATTGTGCCCATCTTTGCATGAAATGTTCCCTTGGTATCTCTAATTTTCTTGAAGAGATCTCTAGTCGTTCCCATTCTATTGTTTTCCTCTATGTCTTTGTATTGATCACTGAGGAAGGCTTTCTCATCTCTTCTTGCTATTCTTTGGAACTCTGCATTCAAATGGTATATCTTTCCTTTTATCCTTTGCCTTTTGCTTCTCTTCTTTTCATAGCTATTTTTAAGGCCTCCTCAGACAACCATTTTGCCTTTTTGCATTTCTTTTTCTTGGGGATGGTCTTGATCACTGTCTCCTGTACAATGTCATGAACCTCCATCCTATCAGACACTCTATCAGATCTAATCCATTGAATCTATTTCTCACTTCCACTGTATAATTATAAGGGATTTGATTTAGCTCATACCTGAATGGTCTAGTGATTTTCCCTACTTTTTTCAATATAAGTCTGAATTTGGCAATAAGGAGTTCATGATCTGAGCCACAGCCAGCTCCTGGTCTTATTTTTGCTGATTGTATAGAGCTTCTCCATCTTTGGCTGCAAAGAATATAATCAATCTGATTTCCGTGTTGACTATTTGGTGATGTCCATATGTAGAGTCTTCTCTTGTGTTGTTGGAAGAGAGTATTTGCTATGACCAGTGCATTCTCTTGGCAAAACTCTACTAGACTTTGCCCTGATTCATTCTGTACTCCACGCCCAAATTTGCCTGTTACTCTAGGTGTTTCTTGACTTCCTACTTCTGCATTCTAGTCCCCTATAATGAAAAGAATATCTTTTTTGTTGTTAGTTCTAGAAGGTTTTGTAGGTCTTCATAGAACCAGTCAGCTTCAGCTTCTTCAACATTACACTCAGGACATAGACTTGATTATCATGATATTGAATGGTTTGCCTGAAACAGAGAGCATTCTGTCATTTTTGAGATTGCATCCAAGTACTACATTTCGGACTCTTTTGTTGATGATGGTGGCTCCTCCATTTCTTCTAAGGGATTCTTGCCCACAGTAGTAGATATAATTAAGATATAATTACTTTAAGAATTATCAAATCACCAGTAAGTTAACCTTTAAGACTAATTCTACTTGTTTCACATAAACATACTAAGGCTTTCTTTCTTCTTTGATTTTTTTCCCTAAGTATTACTCCTCCCCTTAAAATAATAAAGATGTAGCTATATTTAAGTACCTCTAGAGTCTAAGTTTTATATATTTAATATTTTTCTTTAAAAGGATGGTCTCTTTTCCCATGAATCATGGTATTTTCCTCTGCTTTTGAAATGTTGCTACTGGCAGACACTAAAATTATACAATAAAAAAATTTGCTTATTTTTATTGTCCCTTTCAAAAGGGAAAGGAGACTAGGCCATTTATTTTTTCATCCTTCTATACTAGAATATTTAAACATTCTAGTATTTTGTCTAAACTCTTGAAATAAAGATAAACTTATTCCCATACCTTCACAGATTTTTGACATCTTAAACTTCTCTCTCCTACTGATTCTCATTTCCTTCTTTTTGATGGAATACTACTTAAAATTCTTATTCTATAATTGTAAGAACAGTATTTATCTTTAGGTCTTCACTTGATTTCTATAAAATAACAATAAAAGTTACCTATTAAACTATAAGTATCCTGGAACCATGTGCCATCACCATTATTTTCCTGGAATCCTGTGCAGTTTCTGGTACATAAAATGCATTCTGAAATTGGTATTTAATAAGTTATATTTGCATAATACTTTGGAGTTAACAAAGGGCCTTCAAATATTTTATTTGATTGCCTCAAATGAGACAATGTATTCCTTCATACCTTGATGAGAAGAATGTACAGAAACCAATATCTTATGAAAATTTCTTTCTTGCTGAATTTTTCAGTCTCTCATCAGATGATGTGACAGAAAGTGGCATTTAAGAGTTATAATTAGAATATTTATCATTAAAATAATTAAATTTATGTGCAAACCATTATAAAGTGATAAAGATATCACAGCCTGTTATGAAATCATTAAAAAAATTTTCCATTCCTATATGGAAAGAAGATCAACAATGAAAAAAATAAACCTACATAATAGTAATTCTTACTTGAATCTTGAATATACGACTTCCAGTCAAACTCATTTTGAGTTTCGTTTACAAGTGTGCCATTGTAATTCTTAGTTATGTTCTTCTCTACAGTGTGTTCCTCCAGGGAAGCATTGGTGGGAGGCCATTGTACACATTTATTCCGCAGGTTGCCCATAAAGAGCTGCAGCCCAATCAGGGCAAACACACTCAGACAGAACACAGTTAGGATCATGACATCTGAGAGCTTTTTCACAGACTGGATCAGTGCCCCCACAATGGTTTTCAGACCTGAAAGAAGGAAGATTATTACTATGAAGACTTAGAATGTCTGAAGTATGAAAAGCTTCACACAATTTTCTTGAAAACATAGATTCCATAAATAAGTTTGAAAATGACTGCAATCAATGGTAAAGGGAAAGCAACACTACATGGAAGGTTGAAGTGCTAACTAAAATAAACTCTGGACACATAATGATCTGAACAATGAAATGAAAATCCATATGCCATTACATTTGGATAAAATAGCTGGAAGTTCATGGTCTTCACAAGGCCTATATGAAGAAAAATATCTTGTATTTCTCTGGTTTGCTAATGAAACTTGCCCCGTACTTTCAGTAGGATAAGTTGTTTTATGACAAATTACCAGAATAAAAATATTTTCAAATTCCTATTTATAAGTAGGAAAGATTTTGCTATAAAACTAGCGGTGGTTTGGAGTATAATTGCACTTTAAGATAATAAAGGCTTGGGGAGTTTTCTGGCAGTTTAGTGGTTAGGATTTGCTACTTTTCCTATCATGGTCCAAGTTCAAAGCCTTGTCGGGTAACTAAGATCCCCCAAGCCTCACAGCACGGCTCAAAAGCTAATAAATCCTCTGGCAGACCCATGCTACTCTTTACTATCTTATTTCCTTGTCTTTTTAAACAATATTAAGATTCACATTGTACAGACATTGTCATCAATGCCTAAAATGAACAAGAAATTACAGACTAGTACATTTGATAGGGAACAAATCTTTAGTAAAACTGACATGGAGTAAAAAATCCAGGACTTATTTAAGTGCAAATCACATAGACCGTATAATACAGTGTCTCATGCAAGAAAGTATTGAACTTCAAGACTGATGAAAAATATGAAAACATAAACATTTATGTTCAAATAATAGGAATTATTTTCTGAGTAACACTCATTTTTTATTATTATGATTTAAATGATTATGATCCCCAATTTTCTGTAGTGCTGAGTGTTAAGAAAAGAGACCGTTGTTGAAAAATCATGACAGCTGAGCCTCAGTGTTTAAACCTCACCTGGAATGACTGAAATGGTTTTCAGTGCTCGGAGAACTCTGAATGTTCTCAATGCGGAGACATTGCCCAGGTCCACAAACTCTGTCACATATCTGTAATAGGGAGTTCACACACAAACACAATAACAGGATACAAAGAAAGAGCCATAGGTACAAGAAGCCTTATGCTTTGCACTGACCACTTCTTACCTGGAATTACAGAAATAGTTTTCAAAGCTCTCAAGACTCTGAAAGTGTGAACAGCTGAAAAATTGCCTAGGCTTACAAATTCTGTTACATACCTGTAGAATTAAATTAGAGTTATTCAAGAATTAAGCAGCATTTATACTATTTGCTTGGGTCTTTTATAAAGCCCTTCTTTGTGATTTTGAATGATAATTTTGTCAGTAACAATTTAGAAGTTAGGGTCCATCACTATGGTTTTCTTTACTTACATCATTTAAGGCCATGAAGTGGATGTAAATTTCTTAAGTACACAATCCTTTTGTCATTGCAGAAAGCAGCTACAGTTGATACGGGTAATTTAGGAGAATTAAGTAAAAAGACAATAATTCTTGGCTATAATTTTAGGCAGAAAGAGAAGAACAACTAAAGAGCCTCTTGATTAAAGTCAAAGAGGACAGTGAAGAAGTTGACTTAAAACTCAACATTCAAAAAACAAAGATCATGGCATCCAGTCCCATCACTTCATGGGAAATAGATGGGGAAACTATGGAAACAGTGAGAGATTTTATTTTAGAGGGCTCCAAAATCACTGCAAATGGTGACTGCAGCCATGAAATTAAAAGATGCTTGCTCCTTGGAAGAAAAGCTATGACCAACCTAGACAGCATATTAAAAAGCAGAGACATTACTTTGCCAACAAAGGTCCATCTAGTCAAAGCTATGGTTTTTCCAGTAGTCATGCGTGGATGTGAGAGTTGGATCATAAAGAAAGCTGAGCACCAAAGAATCAATGCTTTTGAACTGTGGTGTTGAAGAAGATTTTTGAGAGTCCCTTGGACTGCAAGGAGATCAAACCAGTCCCAGTCAATTCTAAAGGAAATCAGTCCTGAATATTTATTGGAAGGACTGATGCTGAAACTGAAAACTCTAATACTTTGGCCACTTGATGCAAAGAATTGACTCACTGGAAAAGACCCTGATGCTGGGAGAGACTGAAGGCAGGAGCAGAAGGGGATGACAGAGGATAAGATGGTTGGATGGCATTACCAACTCCATGGACGCTGAGTATGAGCAAGTTCCAGGAGTTGGTGATGGATAGGGAGGCCTGGCATGCTGTAGTCCATGGGGTCACAAAGGGTTGGACATGACTAAGTGATTGAAATGAACTAATAGTTTTAAACCTTTAGTTTTTAAAAAATACGTGAAATCATCCAAGAGAAATTCAGGCAGACTGACTTATTGCCTATCTGTATGTGATCAGGATTTCTTGGTGTAACTCTTAAGTGAAAGCTAGGCAAATTAAGAACAGTATTTTATAGGGGCCCAACGATCACTCTTGCCATTCCTGTTATTTTAGCCTCAAGAAACAATAGCCCCTCAAAAATGCTTCCTTTTGAGTCATGGCCAGAGGGGACGGTGAAGAATCAGCTCATCTTGAATAGAAATAGAATTTAGATGAGACAGGCAGCATTTGGAGCCTTGAGAATATCAGCTCTATTTCTCCTCTGCCCATCTTCCCACATCCTTATGCCTGTAAGAGGCCAAGTAAACCAGCTGCTGAAGAATGAGAATGAACCACATTGGTCCATCTTTCTCCACATTCTAATTTCACCTAGTGCAGAAGTAGCCTTCTGTTACTTTTCTGGGTTTCTTCTTTCTCGGGGAAGTTTATCACTAAACCAAAAAAAAAAAAAAAAAAGCAGACTACAGAAGTTGTGTTGTGTGTGTTACTGAATTTATCTGGTTGGGAAATAAGGATAAAAAGGTTTATATAAAGAAAATGATGAGGAAAATTAGAAGAGGAAAGGAGGAGAGGAAGAAAGGAAAGGATCAAGTGAGAAATAGGAAGTCAGAGAGTATGCTTGTTTGTAAGGCTTAATTGTGCATTTGTTGATGACATAACCATTTAATAGCAAATATATATTAAGAACCTTATGTTTTTCTATTAGTTTGCTATATCAAAATGTTTTGATGTTTATTTTCTATTATTCTACCTAAGAAACTGGGGAGAGTGCATGATGTGGGTAAGGTCAGTGGAAATTTGCAGGGCCAGCAGAGGTTTTTTTGGTTGTAATTTTTAAAAAACATTTTCACAGATGTATTATAAATACACTTTTGCTTCCATATTAGTGTGTGTGCATGTGTGAATGTGTGTGTGTACTGTTGAAACAGCAGCATGTATAAAATTTGCTGACAGATATTTGTTATGTGTGAACATTATAATTTCAATTACTGCAAAGCCTTTATGCCAAAGTGAAATGCCTCTTTGACCTCTGTTACACTAAATTAAAATCCAGAGCTTAAATGTATAAATCACACAGATATATTCTACAGTTAAAGCAAGCTTATTCTTTAAAAGCGTGAACACTCATAGAAGCCAAATATGCCCTTTTTTGAAGCTTCCAAAAAAAAAAAAAACACTTACGCAAATGTAATGACAGTGAAGTCAAGCCAGTTCCATGGGTCTCGAAGGAAAGTAAAATCTTCTAAACAGAAGCCCCTTGCAATAATTTTTATAAGTGATTCAAAAGTATATATTCCTGTGAAGGTGTACCTGGAGACAAGTATCCAAAAAGAATGAATAAACTAATCACTTTATTTCATGGCATATCAATTTCTTAACACTCTTTCATTATGTTAATAACAAACATTTAAAAAGGAATCCATGCAGGTTAAAATTATTTTCATGGAAATAAAACATAGTCTGAAATTTAAATTCAACTCCTTAACACACACAGAGTTGTTTTAAATTGCCCTAAGAGCAGAGTGAGAAATACATACTGTATAAAGTGTATCTGAAATGTCTTAGTATTGACACAAATGAATAAAGCCTCCTGAGAATTAGCCAGTACATTCACATGATGGAGTAGCTGATCAACAATATTATGGAAGCATAAAATTATTTTCCTTTAGAAAGTAAAAATGCTTAATTTTAATCATGTTTTATGAATGAGGGAACATTGACAAATTAGTAAGTCTTAAGTTTTCCTCCTTTTTCAAGATAAGGTAAGTTAACTTATTGGGAAAAGAATTTTGTTCATGCCAAATGGATAATTCTAGGGTCATCAGACGTGAAAATCTAATTTAGAATAAAATATTGAGACAGATTAGAAATTTAGATGTTTCCAAAATTTAAATCACTTACTCAGTTTAAATGAGAAGAAATTTATAGATTTCCAGCTAGAAGCTTAGATGTTTTAATCTTCATCTCAGAAGTTGGAGAATGAAATCACAGTAACAAGGGTGACTTGAGACGGGTGGGCCTCACACGTTAGTGTTAATGCTTAAGCAATCCTTTGTATATAATTTTTTTAAAATTTCCTTCAGAATCCCTGGGCTTCCCTAGTGGCTCAGCTGGGAAACAATCCACCTGCAACGCGGGAGACCTGGGTTTGAACCCTGGCTTGGGAAGATCCCCTGGAGAAGGGAAAGGGTACCCACTCCAGTATTCTGGTCTGGAGAATTTGATGGCCTGTATAGTCCACAGGGTTGCAAAGAGTTGAACACGACTGAACAACTTTCACTTCACTTCATTTCAGCCTTTGAGTGACTTTCACTTCTTCAGAAACTTTATCTTTTTATTGGCTCCAACCTGGAAGTGTCCAGGAAGGGAAAAGGCC
The DNA here is from genome assembly GCF_042477335.2 of Ovis canadensis. Lineage (NCBI taxonomy): Eukaryota > Metazoa > Chordata > Mammalia > Artiodactyla > Bovidae > Ovis > Ovis canadensis. The sequence continues at coordinate 148,888,638 of NC_091246.1, read as the reverse complement.
CTTAGAATACCCCCATGGTTGTTGTTTTAAGGGTCAGAAGCTACAGAGCAATAGTGGTTACCGCGCCGGCCATGAGAACAGCCCCAGCAGCACTCACCACAAATCTGGCCTCACTGTCCTCAAAGTATCCCAGAACAGTCCATTAGAACAGTTAGCAATGCACTTGGTTTCTGAAAATGCTGCTCTTTCATTTCAGTATGCGTGTGTGTGGAGGGGGTGTTAGTTGCTCAGTTGTTTCCAACTCTTTGTGTCCCTATAGACTATAACCCTCCAGGTTCCTCTGTCCATGGAATTCTCCAGGCAAGAATACAGGAGTGTGTTGTCTTTTCCTTATCCAGGGGATCTTTCCAACCCAGGGGTTAAAACCTGGTCTCCTGTATTGCAAGCAGATTCTTTACCGTCTGAGTGACTAGGGAGGCTCAATTAGCAGAGCCCTCAGTTTATCAAATATTCAAGTTTGAAAATCCCAAATTTGGGGATTTTTTTCCCAGCAGATATTTTGGTGACCACATTTGAAACCAATATAGGCCTGGCACAGAGTGGATGTGCCTGATGGAAGCGTAAACTTGGCGAGGCTTGATAGTATGTGTTTAGGGCCTGTGGAAGACTCACTGAATTAATCTGGAAGTTAACTGGAACCAAGGTCTAACACATTGGTTCCTTTCTGTGATAACTTTCACCATATTTGCTCTGGCCACTGTATATCCTAAAGGGAGAGTGATGAATGTGCAAGAATGATGGGCTTCTGGTCACCACCAAGTACACATGGAGAGATGTTAAATCCTAAATACATATATATAGACATAGATATACATCTCTATGTCTATGCACCAATACACACACACACACACACACACATATACATACTCACATAGTTGGCTTATAAATTGAACTTACTCTACATTCTTTGTCCAGTCAGGAGGGTTACTCATTGTCATAAACACACAGTTTGTCAAAATAGTGCACATAATTAGCATGCTGAATAATGTAGGTTATTGTTAAGGAACACACAGAAGAAAACCCAAACCCATGTATTATATTACGTAAAACTAACGTTGAAAAGCTCAACCTGCAGTTTGGCCAGGAATCAGTGACAAATATACTGTGGGCAAATCATCTAATCTCTTTAAATTTCACTTTTCTCATCCTTAAATTTAGATAACAACACTACTCTCACAAGGTAGTTGTATAGATTGAACGAGATAATGTATGAGAAAGCTTATAAAAGTATAAAGTGTGGCTTTTGCTACTATTATTAAATCAATCTATTTATTCCCAGAAGACCTTATTGGGAAAACTGTGGGCATTCTGGAGTTGCATAGCTTTTGAGCAGAGAGCACTGATATGAACTAATTTAGTTGATTAAAATAGTGAATTGCTGAGGAAGGCACATCCTTGCAGAATTGTAATTTCTTAAACACATGTGATACAATATCAGTGAATATATTATAGCACGGTGTTAAATGTCAGGTCGCTCTTTTTCAAATGTTTGTAAACATATAGCAGCATTGGATAAGATTGAAAGTGAATATTTCAAAGTCATGACTTAGCATGATATGAATATAAGCAAAATTCAACATAAAGGTGATCTTAGCAACATAAAAATGACTCAGTAAGTCACTCAACCTCTCTGTGCCAATGAATTTTCTAGTGTCTCCACTGAATTTTACTCAGTGGACCTAATCAGATGTGGAACTCATCAGTTTGAAGTACAGATTAAATGGGATAATATGTGTGAATTATCAGAATAGGTCTGGTTAGTAGATATGATCTTAATGTTAGCTGAAACAAATGACCAGGACCTAATAGAATTATGGAGCTGAAAGGGACCTTGAAAAATAACTATTTAATTCCTTTATTTTAGAAATCAGAGAAATACAGATAAAACTTTAGAGAAATTAGATAACTTGGCCAAGGAGTAAAACACAGATTTCTTGCATTCATAACTAACATTCAACAACAGTCTACAGCCAAAGCAAAAATTTTCCCTAAGTGAAAAAGAAAGTTTTCATCAAATGACCACACGATGGCACTAGGAACACAAACTAGGATAAGTAAACCTCCATAAAAGTAACAGCTCGGAACATGTAAAAGTTATGTTTCAAATCTTTGAAATTCACTAATACCATACTTATGCCGTAAGGAATCTCTTGTTATCAGTTTAAAAATAGAATGGATTTTTAAGTTTTTGAGTCTTTTTTTTTTTTTCTAAAAATCAGGTAGTATAAGTAGATGATAATTATACCAGTAAATTATTATTGCCAAAGCAGTCAAATGAGACACAATCAGAAGTGAAGGCTTTTGACCAATGAATAGGAACAGATGAATTTAGTTTCAGAGTCCTTTTTTTTTTTTTTAACACCAGTGAAAATCACAAAGCTAAATCCCTGAAGACCTTTTGGAAATGCAATCCCTGCATCTTTTATTAACTTCCAGAGTCTTTACTAAGCAATCAGTTTTGCACAGCAGAGTCATAATTCAATGACTTCCATTTGAAATTCAGCCAGTGATCCAATACTTCCTTCACAGATTTCATTAGGAAAGTTCAAAAACTAGCTACTTATTGGCCAAAGCCCCCTGATCTTCTCCAATGGAAATTATGCTTAAAGGTTAACTCTAAGGTACACTAAAATGCTTTATATTATAGATATGGTTATACTTGGCTCTGGATATAGGTTTGGTTTTCTTGCTACTATATCAGGATTCCATGCAAATTCCAGAAAGTCACAAACTGTATACAATATTGTAAAAATAAGTCTGTTTTACACTAGATTTGTAGGATGAGTAACTTTAGAAAGAGATATATAATATTAGACTTTGATACTTAATAGACTGAAATATATATATATAGTGTGTATCTATAGTAGTAAAGACTGTAAATTTCAGTAACATTAATGTAATAAATTTTAAGAAAAGACTTATATGACAAAAGAAAATATAAAATGAAAGTAATAAAACCACAGAATATGACATTCCCCAACTTAACCTTACATTTAGCTACAAAGCACTTATAGATTATGTACAAATAGCTAATATTGATCACTTGAAAAGGATATGAATGTACCAAAATCTTAATAGCTATTTTCCTAAGAGGATTGAAGGGAGTTAAAATGTACAGGGCAGAGGTGGCACTGAACCGGAAGATGGCCTTCCCTTTATTCAATACTATAAAAGTCTGTAAGATAGGAACACAACACAGAAGTATAAAAGTATCAACCATTTAAACTCTATTACCCACCTTCTGTTATTTGTCAACATGAATTATTCCAACGTTACAACTTTTTGATGTGTGCCATAAGGACAAACTGCTCCAGGCTCTCATATCTAGGAACAATATCCAGTGATATCACTTACCTTTGACTTGATACTGCAGTTTTATTGTCTCTAAGATAGTTAGCCAAAATAATTTATTTACTTTCTTAGTATTTTAAATATCTAAGTTAAATGAAAGTCTCAAAAGGGTTCACATTTCATTCTACAGATCCTTAAGACACTGCAGTTCTTTTATAGTGATTTCCGCTTTCTCATTTTGATTATCTTGAAAATGAATGCTGTAGAATGCAAAATCATTCAATAAAACTAATACTTTTTGAAATATTCTTTTACCATTTCTGCTTATTAAAAAATCACTCTATTTATAATAGGCAATAAAAACAGCCACCATTAAACCCACTCTTGGGTTAGATAGATGTAAACCAATGATTGATTTCTGGAGGCCAAGTTCCCTGGAGAGTATCTGTTGACTAGGAGTACTAAATTCTGTATTTGGATTTCTGAGTTAGCTGACACATTGAATTCCAGTTCCAACTGACTGCCTATTTCATGTAGTGCTTTATTAGCATAGAGGAAAAGCTCAAAGACCCTGTAGAATCCAGGATGCATGGATGTGAATGGAATTGGCATTCCAAAATTTAGCCATATTTTAGCACAATTAACAGTATGTAGACAAAACAACAACAAACAAAGCAGCAACGTGCAACCCTGTTTCAAGGATTCTTACTCGTTGTGTCTTAGGACCTTTATATAAATTCAAATAGGCTGGGGGTGATGAAACGAAGCCTATTTCTCTATGAAAAATAGCCTATTTCTTTATGAAGAACATGTCTTGGGAAGGGAACTACAAATCTTTTAAATTTACATTCACCCATTTTTTCAAAAATTCTACCCCCCTTCTAAGATGCATAGATGGAAGCCAGCATTACTACATAGCAAGCATTAACCTTATGTTTACTTTCTAGTTAAGAATCTTTGACAAGCGTTTATTCTCTACGTTTAGTCTTCAGGTATTCACAGATTTCTCAACTCTTTTTCCCTCTATTTTCAGGGTTTTCTAAATGCAAGCAATCATTCCCAAATATTTACTGAGTTATTGTTTGAAACTAGCACTTCCTGGCTGGTATGGGTAGAAGTGCCCTAAATGAGAGCTTTGAACCTGGTCCAACCAGTGCTGATCTCCAACTATTTCCTGATCTCCAACACGACACTGAGAGTAAGTATTTAGACATGTGTAAGCCAGTCTGACAAACTAATTTTACATCTGTCGCATCTAATAGTAAAACAGAAGAGTGTATTTTGTGGGTCTGTTTTTTCAATTTTCTGAAAATTAATTTTACTGTATTTTATAGACTAGCCACCTCATCTTCACAACAGAGAGTTTGAGAAGCATTGCTCTACATGTAACTTTGACTCCGTGTTTCCACTTTCATCTTTGATGGACCATAGGTCATGAATACAAAGAAAACTGTATCATCATATCCATTTGTAGGAGGTAAGAGTTTCACATGTGCTTATTGGAGGAGCAATCATCTGTGTCTATAGTACTTTGTGCCTTTTTCTCTGATTCATTCAGGGCCCCTGTCCCTAAATGACATTGTGATATCATCATAAAAAGTGCATAGACTTGTGCAATGCAAATGCTTTTGCCCCAGGGAGTACACACGTGCAAGGACACAGAAAGGCCCTGAGTGAGCTAATTCCGGACCAAATATGGTCCACCTTGCAAACCTATTGCCTATGCTTCCTCTCCCCAAAATTATGCCGAGTAAACCCTAGTAGAAATATTATGGGCTGGGAGTGGGAAAGCCAGTGAAAACATAACATAGGATATATATATTTTTTAAAGTAAGAATACCCTTGTTTCAAATAATATTACAAGCCTAATTTTGGAAAGGGCTTCCCTGGTGGCTCAGTGGTAAAGAATCTGCCTGTAAGGCAAGAGATGTAGGTTCAATCCCTGGAACAGGAAATGGCAACCTATTCCAGTATTCTTGCCTAGGAAATCTCATGGACAGAGGAGCCTGGTGAGCTACAGTCCCCGGGTTCGCAAAGAGTCAAACACAACTTAGTGACTAAACAACAACAAAAAACAAATTTTGGAAAAGAAGTTACAGTCCATATGGGGCTAAATCATGAACTTGGAGAGGGGGAGGAAGATGATCCTGACTGTAGCTCAGTGGATAAGAATAACAACCCAGCTCATCCTGAGGAGATGGGACCACGCACAGAAAAGATCACCTGTGACTCTGGCTGTGCAGCCAGCCTCCAGCCCGAACCCTGAGCAGACCTAAAAAAGGAAGAAGTAGAAAAGATAGAGGAAGGGGGTGATGAAGCCAAAGGCAAAGGTGCAGAGGCCAAATGAAAGGGTGTAAGACAGAAAGAACCTCTGCCCTAAAGACCAGGAAGAAAAAGAAGCAAGACTCTGAAAATGAACCAAGAGGAGCCCAAAAAGGCACAGAAAAAGAGCCAGAACTCAGCAGGGTGAAGCTAATGAATGCCACAGCACCCCTGATGCTGATAAACAATTCTCAATTTAAAAGTCCTTACACACAGATAAATTAATACTTTGACACAAAAGTTAAAGGCAAAAGGACATAATTCTCAATTGTTCAAGACAGAGACTTTTACTGACTTTAGGATATTTTCACTTACAAAATTCAAAGAATATATTTTTAACTTCATAAGGGATGTGTGCACAGTGTGTAAGTGCTTACAAATAGAATGTATAATGAATTTAGTAAGGTTTTACTCTGTAACAATGCTTGTTCTTTAATTTTTCGCCAGCAGTACAGAGAGATAAGACATTCTTGATAGAGTCCCTAGGAAGCTGATGATGAGACCAGCATTAAGGGACCATTTCAGGGTTTCTTCTGTGAGGACTGCCATTCCCAGGTTGAAACATATATATTTATATACAATCTACACAACATTTACACAATCTACACGACATTTCCTTGAAGTGTTTATGGATTCATTTTAAACTGCTGACTTACAGAGAAACCTAATGTTAGAATCTTGAATCTGTAACCATTTTTATGTTCCATTTAGAACTTCAAACTTACTGTTTGTAGCTAATTTCATATCTATTTCGTCATCTATCTGTATTCATCCTCCTTATATTTACTTGCACATCCAAGAAGCCAGACATTTAGTTTGTAAGTATTAAGGATTAATGAAAGGATGTTTGTGCGTTTGCATCCTCAGTCGCTTACTTGCCCCCAAAGACTCTCAAATACACATTGCCCCAAATAATGGTATTGATGGCAGTGAAGGGAGAAGAGAGTAAGAAGGGAACACTGTTACTTACAAGTAGTCAAGCAACTCTAGAATTTTCCAACATAAAGATATCTGCCTTCCTCATTTCACAGGTAAGGGGTCAAAAAGAAAACAGCAGGGAAGGTAGACAAGATGTTTCTGTATTTTAAATTGTATAAACAAATATGTATGGAGAAGGAAACGGCAACCCACTCCAAGTATTCTTGCCTCGAGAATTCCATGGACAGAGGAGCTTGGCAGGCAATAGTCCATAGAGTCCCTAGGGTCGCAAAGAGTTGGACACGACTGAATAACTAACACCTTCACTTTCAGGCAAGATATTTCTGTACTTTAAATTGTATAAGCAAATATGAAACTTTAAGCAAAGCAAGATTTATGAGCTGTTCGAATGAGTGACATTTTAAACTCCCTGCCCCTTATTTTTTTATTGTAAAATACACCTACCATAAAATTTACCAGTTTAACCATTCTAAGTGTACAAGTTTGGTGTTAACTTTTTAAATGAATGTACTGAATGTCTTATTAGAGGAAAGTATCTTAACATTCTTTAAATCTAGTTAGTTTAATAAAAATTTCATCAACATAACTACTCAGAAAAATTTTAATTGTATTAAGTCACTTCAATAGAAAAGAAAAACTTCAGAATTGATTGTGGAGAAAAGGCTGATACAGTAGTATCCAGCTTGAAACAGACTTCTTTTTTTTTTTTTTTTTAAACAGCCCAAGGCTGTAGGAAATTCATGAAGTCATTTTAACCTGAGAATAATACTATGTCTCAGAACAAATTTCAAGACAGCATTTTGACTGAATTAGAAATGAGATGTTATATATAAAATGCCACTTTAGAGACACATTTATAGGAATGTAACTCTTCATATACTAGGTATTGATCAGGCTTGTCACTTATCTCTTCTATGTATAGCTACTAAACTCAAGTAGCATTTACTAAGTCCCTATATGTTAAGCTGTTAATATGTATGAGTGTTTCAGACACTTGGAAAGCAGCCTAGACCTAATTCTCAGTCCAATTGCTAATTCAGTTCACTTCAATGCAGAAGATGTGTGTTAACCATTTAGCACAATACTCACAAAGTTCTGTACTAAAGTTTGTAGGGAAAACAAAGACCCCCAAGAAACTTGGAATAAGTAGTAAGTTATGACCCCAAGAAGCCTGAAAACTAGTAAATGTTCAACTATCTCTACTGACAGAAGAAAATCCAGAAGTATTAGTGAAAGATTACTTAGACCAGAGCTACCAAATAGAAATACTATGTGAACTGCAAATCTGAGTCACATATGTGATTTTAAACATTCTAATAGCCATATTTTAAAATAGAAAAAAAAGCAAATGAAATTAATCTGAATACTATTTTCTTTAACCTGATATATCCTATATATTATCATTTGGGGATGAAATCAGTATTAAAAATTATTGAAATGATTTACATCCTCTTTTCATACCATTCTAAATCTTCAAAAACTGAACGTGCCACAGGTCAAATACCTTTCAAGTACAATAGCCACGCATGAATATTGTCCACTGAATTGGGCAGCACCAACCTAGGTGTAAACCATTCATTGTACTGCCAGGTCATACTCTCTTCAGCAAGCTTTGTTAGGTAAAAACCCATTCCAGCTTTAAAGAAAACAACAACAAAAACCCAAGCAGGTTAACACTCCTGATATTCAAAGTTTAATAGCCTAGAAAGCAACATTAGGAAAATACAAGTAGGATTTGTTTGGGTTTTTTAAAAATTCTTTTAAAAAAATTATTTAGGATTTGTTTTAGCTTATGTATTTATTAAGAGTATGGACTCTGGAGTTGGATGCCTGGCTCAAAATCTGGTTGTGCTGCCTCCCAGCATTGAGATCCTGGACAAGATATTAATTTTTCTGTGACTCATTTGTCTCTTTTGAAAAATGAGAATATATACACTAAACTTGGGGCTTCTCACGTGGCACTAGAGCTAAAGAACTGGCCTCCCAGTGCAGGAGACATAAGGGACACGAGTTCGATCCCTGGGTTAGGAAGATGCCTTGGAGAAGAACATGGCAACTCGCTCCAGTATTCTGCTTAGGAAATCCCATGGACAGAGGAGCCTAGTGGGCAATAGTCTGTGGGGGCACAGAGAATCAGAAACAACTGAAGCGCCTTAGCATGCACCCATGCACTAAGCTCACAGAGGTGTTGTGATTCTAATTTAGTGGGTCAGACTGTGATGTCCAGTATTCTGTACTTTTAATGAATCACTAGGGTGATCTGCAATAGGAGGGCTATGAATCTGTTTTTGTTATCAATGCTTATGCTATGGACCTGCATTAAAATCTTTCCTATTTATATGCTGCATAGTCAATAAGAAAACACTTAAGTTATACTAGTTTGATAGGATTATTGTTTATGAATCTGTACTTGCTAACTAAAATTAGTAATCCTTCTTGTCTCTGAGACTTTAGAAAATGATTTATCTTTTCCCCTCAGGATGAACACTGAATTTAACAAACTATAGTTTCCCAGTTTCCTTAAAAACCATGTCCATTATCTTAATTTTTCTTTCAATCTAGGTGTTTTGCTTCTTAAATAGTTTAAACCCAAGGCCCAGCTTTGTGTTTATCTAAATATTATTTTAAAATTGCCAAATAAAAGGATTGATGCCAATTGAATTTGCCTACTCTTATAGTAAATGTACTGGCAAAAGCAAAAGAAATAACAGAGGAAGGTGAGCAATGACCATGAATAATAGAAAAACAGAATATGCTATCGGTCAAATACATTTATTCTTTAGCCTCAAAATTTAGAGAGGCGATTTTCAACTTGTGCTTATACTGTGATCCAAAAATGTGCTTGGAGGTCAATTGTTTGGAACTCTGAACATCTTTTTCCCAAAGAAAGGATATATATTTACACATAGATTCAAAAGCCTATATAATTCCTAATGAAATAGAATTCTGCGTAATGACAGCGTGGAACTCCATCACTCTTTATAAGAAATCATCGCTCTAAAAGTGGTAAGATTTCTAAGTTGGCTAGCAAGGTGTATCTCTCTCCCTGCTTTGATATTACCCTGGCATTCAAATTAGGGAAATTCCCTGGCTCTATCTTCTTCGAGAAGTGGGGTCAATCTTTTTCTAGCTCTAAGCTGTTGGCCTGAGAAAAGGTTCCAGCAAGAAAGGGCAAAGTGAAACCACATGGCAGAAGAGATGCTTCAGAGCTTTGGGTGTAAATAATTGCATAGAAAGGCAAGAAATTCCCATTAGTACATATCTCTGGGGACATCTTTCACTGTGGGCCAATTCCTTGGCATCTAATTCTATTTTTTTTTCCCTATGAGCTATCTAAATGATCTCACCTACTTCTTTGCCTTTTTTTTTCTTTTTAAATAACCTGTTGATTCAGGCCAAGATTTCCCTCCTTTCCTGGCTCACTGAGGGATAGAAAGCTTTCTCACAGGTTCTCTTCCTGATTCCAAAGTGAGTGAGCAATAATTTAAAAAATGTTTTCTCTCCCAATCTCATTCTACTTTTCTGCTTAGATGAGGGATAACCAGCCTAAAGAACAGTCTGTGAACTGATGCCTGCCCACGGCCCACCAAGCTTTAATATCCAGCCCTCATTTAATTGTCTTGAAGCCAGGGATCACAAACCAACACCCCACAGAAGCCAGACAGTGCAAGAGGCATGCTAATTTCTGGTATGCAAATCAGTGATGCCAGATGTGACAGTGTGTGAGAAACCTAAATATGCAGGTTTACACATGTTACACATGTGCAATCTTCTGATTTATAAATCTCAGACACTAATTCAAAATTTTAAACAGTATTGCATGAGACAAACAAAAATACATCTGCAGGCTCAAGGCCTCATAGGTTTTTTTTTTTTTTTTAAATTTTTGCTTCAAGTTCATGCAAAGGAGAAAAATATGTACCCAGAAAAGAGTCTGTAAAATTGCTTGTCCCTAAGGTTTAGCTGGGTAGAATAGTTGCAGTGGGGCCAGTGCTAGAGATGACCCCATAATTGGTCCCTAACTGGGTTCCCGTCAGCTGGTTACAGATGCTTCTGCCTCTGCCTCAGACAGAGAGAAAAAATTATAACTGATTAAACTGATAAAAAAATTGTAACTGATTAAACTGATAAAATCTGGGGGTCAAATATTTCTCATCCCTGTATCTTTAGCCTATAACATGGGTATGATACATAGTCCATGCTCAGTTAATTTTTCATTGACAGAAAAGGACTAATTGGCCCAGTTTTATTGCAGATGTTGCTGTGTGAAGACGTTGGGCAAATTATTACATGTCAATTTCTTCATCTGAATGGAGAAGATTATAATACTACTAACCTCAGGGTGGTTTAAAGGATAGAAATGAAATAAAACATGTGAATCTCCTTAATGAACTCCAAGTATCATATAAACACAAGGATTAAAGGATTAAAAATGTAAGTATCTCTGGTTCTCAAATATATACACATACAAACACTTGTGTATACAAACTCAAATATATACACAAACACTTGTTAAAACTTATGTGTTTTAACATAAGTTAAAGCAGTGCCAATTTTCACATTTGAACTTTGCTGCTCAGTTTCTTTCCTCCCAAATTTCATATTCAAAAAACAATGCCATCCGTTTGCTCCCAATACTTAAGCATTATGTCTCCAAAATGGATTCTGATCTCATCCATTATTCTTTGTCTTCACCGTCAAAAATCTAGACCAGACCTCTATAAAGACCCCAACTTGATCTTAAAAGCAAAAAGTGAACATTGTCACTTCTCTACCCAAAGTCTTCAGAGAATTATTTTTCCCTTAAACTTCAAACTCTTGGGGCTTTGATCTAGCCCCAAGCCCATCTCCCCAACCACATCTTACTTTCCTTTTACTTATTACAGTCCCACTATATTACATGTCTTCTTATAGGCTATTCCCTTCCCATGGAAGACTTCTCTCTTCTTTCTACACCTGAGATCCCAATTTAAATGGCATTTCTTTACAGAGGCACACAATTCATGTTACCTGAATCTTTCCTCTTTGGAAAAAATGTGAAAAAACAATCTATTAGAATCTGATGGGAAACGTAATTTTCTAATTAATTTAGGAACTGATCTAGATCCACTGAGTCTCAAAGATTTTAGTTTTTATAAAGGCAGGCCCTAATTGAGTAGAAGTAGTGAAGCAACAAGTCAGGTTTGGGAAATACTGCCAGCTGGGGAGATGAGGAGGACAGCTTCACAGTGGCCTGTGTGGAGAGGCAGGAAAAGTAGCCACAGGCTTGTTTAGATTCCATCACTGACTTCTCTTCATTTGTGTGACAACTGCAAATCCAGAGTAGCATGGCAATAAGCCACGGGAGCTAAAGGATCTGGTTTGAAATCTAGTCTCTAGATAGCTAGAGATCATAGCTCTATGATCTTAGGAAAATTACTTTACCTCAGTTTCATCATTTTAAAATAAAGATAAGAATTATCTTGGCAGGGCATGGTGGTTAAATAAGAACTGTAAATGTCCTAAAGCATAGACAGAGCTTGGCTTTTGCTTGTCTAGCACACCTTCTTCACAGTCTCTCTCTCTTCCTTTTACAGAAAACCGCTGCCTCATTGTCTAGCCACATGGCTTGGGTGGAGCTGATCCATCCCTTGGCAACACCGGTCAACATGCGACACTGATCTGGCCAATGAGATCATCACAAACCCTTGGCTACAGTGGCTGATTCAGAATAGGTTATGTGAGCTAGTAAAATGAATTCCAGGAGAAATTTTGAAGAAAATATGAGTTCTTTTCTTTGGAGTTACTAGGCTGTAGAAGTTATTTTTGTGCTACTGATGGCTATTTCTACCATCTTGTGGGAAGAACCAGCCTGTGGATGCAGCTGGCAGGGGTGGAAGCAGAGTGAGAAAGCAAAAGAATGGCAGTTTTAGGTACTGGATCCTTTGGTATCAAGACCAGATTTACCCTATACACACAGTTAGCTGTTTGCAAAAACAGCTTTGTTTTGTCTTTGTTTGCAAAAACTATTTTCCATTGCGTTTTGGTCACTTTCATTTGAAGCTTTACTAATATGGCAGGTACTTGATAAATGCTAACCGTTATTTCACTACTGCCCTCATCAGCTTGGGATTGTTTCTGAGCCAGAGACAGGGACATAACAAAGAAGAAAGGGACATAAGGAAGAAACAAAGGGTGGGTAGGAAAAAGATCTAAAAGTGAACTATAGTGCCCTGAAACTAAGAGAGGGAGAGGCTAGTCACTAATGATATACAAAGAAAATTCATGAAGGTGAGAATTCATGGAATCATGAGCTTTTACCATCTATTGTTCTGATTTTCTTTTAAATTACTTTTGCAAGAAAAACTACCTAATCTCAATTTGTTTAAAACCAAAACAAACTCTCCCTACCCCACGTAACAATTAAAAATTCCTGTGGCGATGACAAACCAGGCATGAATTTAAAACCACAAATTCTTGTCCGATTTTTCATGCAGCCCCAATAAAGAGGGGCCATGCATCTCTTTCAGAAGAGCTGATAAAAGGGGAGAATAAATTGTCTTTAAATGGTTAGGGAGACAGTCAAGTAAAGAGTACATTTGTACATTCCATAATTAACAAACATCCATTTTCACTGCACAGCTAAAATACCTCATTCTATTTCCAGTACACTGTCGCAGTCAAAAGGATACTAATGAGTCATCTGTAATTTTAAGAAGAACATGAGAAGGAAGAAGTTTTCTATAATAAAGAGTGGGTGAAGAATTTGAGTGTATAGCCAAATGGTGCAATATCAACCGAAGCTATGAAAGGAAACTGTGAAAAAAAAAAGAATCCCACAAAGAAATAAAGGTGTGTTCACAAGCTAAAATGTGCCTTGCCACACAGTAAATAAGCAAAAAAAAGGAACCCAGCCTGGAATCATGTTCTGAAGACCATGGAACCAAAGTTAACACAGTGTGGAAAATTCTGTGGGTTTCTTCCAATAGCACTGTTAATTTATTCCTTAGTTCTTACCTTGGACTTCTGAAGGCTTAAAACATCTGAGGGTCCAGAATGCTTCCTGTGCCATGAATGTTCATGAGACAGTTGATACTATTTTTCCAGTTACTGCCACAATATCATTGACCATGGATTAAACTATTTTAACAATCTCAGCAGAAATTTTGAACATTATGTAATTAGTACATTTTAAACTGGGGCAAAAGAGATAAAAATATGTGGGCATATGCCATCCGAAAATATACCATCAGCAGTGACATTTCCATAAGCTCACTGACATTGTGTTTGTGGAAGATCACAGACAGCTTTGCTGTGGTTTGTGTCCTTTCTATTCCTTACAGGTACATTCCTTACATACGTGCACCACTGCACTTTCACCTAAAACAGCAAAGATTCTCCAGCCATTCTGATAAGAGGCTTGCTTTGCTTATTCTACACATTTTTAAGGACGGAACCATAGAGATGTGGTATATAGACACAACCGACACTTTAAGTACTGTACTTTAGTTAAGCCTTAGGGGAATCACTAGCCTGATTAATATTTGTATGTTACAACCCACAAAGGCAGTAAAACCCACATCCCCAGTATTGGTGAGAATGGGAAATCTCCTCCTAGGAAGCTTTTTCCCCATGACATTTCCATCATTAGATCCTTTGTCTATGCCAGGAGTGCTCTGTGTGTGTATTGTGTTGTTTCATGAAGATCACCCTGCCATCCTTAGACACCCAGGCCACTAAAATTAAATTGGTCAAATATAAAAAGAAATAGTCATTATTTTAAAAAGGTTATTATTTTTCTAAGCATTCTACCATCAATCAGAGGAAACAAATTCAGAATTTAAGACTATTCTTCCATACTGAAACAATCCAATTATGAAAGAAAATTTAAAACTAGAAAAGAGTGTACACATAACGATAGAAAGTTTTAAAACATGAAGATGCAAAAAAAAAAAAAAAAAAAAAGGAAATTTCAAACACACAGCTCAAGCATGCCATGTTAATTTTTAAGGATTTCAGTCCTGCAAAAAGTTTCATTTGTATTTCTGTTGAATGACTTACTTTTGGAGACTTGCTTGATGTCAGCTCAAAGTGAAAGCAATGGATGTGCCTCAACTTGGGGAAACCTTTCTGATAACAATACTTTTCTTACCAGGTTGTGTTACTTGCACACTGATTTGTTCTGAAATGTCAGAATGTTTTTCCTTCCTCACACAATGAGCATTTGAAAATAAGGATATGGTAAAGGCAAGCTTGAATGTGAACCTAACGAAGTTTATAAGGGTTACTTCAGCACAAGAATCTGGCTGAATAGTCATTCCTTCAGTTTGTCTTTCATCCTCAGTTTCAAGACCTTTCTTTTAACTATTCGGAACGGTTTACATCATTTTGTTCTCCATCTGTCTTTATATACTTTGTTATATCTCATTCATTATAAACCAGTTGTGGACTGCTTTGTCTGGGGACATTTGCTCAAGATGACAACTTTATCAATCTAAAAAATTTTCGATTTAAAGGAAAAGATTGATTGGATGATTTGGTTTCTATTTAAAGAAGAACCGCCCTTGTCAACACGGATTAGTTTGGTCTTTCTCAATGTATGCATTTATTGTTTTACAGATAAGGACATGGCAGAGGATCTGGGATCCTAGCTGTGGATCCTGTTTGATGAAGTGGTAGACTCTGGGTGACTTTAATAACTTTCAGATGGTTATTTCTACTGGAAAGCTGGGGACTGGATGTCTAGGGATAGCAAAACGCCTGCTTAGGATGGTGCCCACTAACCCACGATAATAGCAGCTCTAAACAGCTTGGATATGTCCAATGGCTATAAATAAAGTCATATATAAAGTCATATACTTTATTGCAATGAATTTCTGGCTAGAACATATCAGAGTCATAACTTCAATAATAGAGTAATTTTAAAAAGTTAAAATGTTTGAATAACTGGTTTATCACATTTTTACTTAAAAAAAAAATACAAATAACCCCCTGGTAGACTGCTTAATATGGGTTTTAGCTTTCCAGATATCATGTTAATTTCCAAAGGAGTGATTGAATGATAAAATGTAAATTTTCTCTTAATTTAAATGGCAGTTATGAAACAGATAGTGGCTTACCTACTAAGATTTAATACTACAATGTTAAAAAACAAATTTAAATAAAAGATAATAAATCTATGGAAAATGATTAAACTCTTCCATTACTGTAAAATGGACAAATCAGTTTTAAAAAGGAAAATTGTTATACTTAAAACAGCTATATCCTGGTTTAAAAAAAGTTTAAAAAAGAATCTGAACCTAAGAGGTTTCTACCTCTGAAAGCTGCAGTAGTCAATGAGAAGCAATTTACAAAACTGCCTTGAATTAACATATTATAATTCCAAACTTTTGCACTTCATAAAAACTAACATGATAATTGTGCCAACAACCAAAAACATCCCTAAAAGTTTGGGGGGCATTTTTAAGGACCATATTTAACTAAAACATTTCATTTGCTTAATCACAATCTTTGTGCTATACCTTTCCACCAAGAGTTAACAAATATGTTGTTTTAGGTAAAAAATATAATAAAATATTGCAAATTAACAAGCCATAAATTTTCTAAAATCAATATATAATTTTAAAATTTTATCTTTGTTTTATACTTTTCTTCTTGGCTTGGTGATATCATGGTCATAATGAAAGGATAGGTACTAAATACATTCATTTCAAGCATGAATACTCAAATTTATGTATTTTTAGATTACTACATTTTAGTTAATCCTTACTGATATTAATATATTCCCACCAAAAGATTAAATAATTGTTTAAACTATAATTTATATAGGAATGTTTTTCCCCAAATGAAAAAGTTTCTTCAGGAACTTAATTGATGTATTATATATAACATAATATTTATATATAATATAAAAATTGAACATCCTTGTGGTGTCAAATTTTGTTCTATGAGAAATTAACACCAACATTTTTGAGATCTTTATAACTTGTGACAATTTCAGGATTTTCAAGTACATAAAACTCAAATAGTAAATACAATCCCTGGGGAGAAGTTTTTAATTTGTCACAAAAGCTGCCTATGACTTACATTTATTTTTAGATATCTTTTGTGTACATTTGGGACAGCTCCATCTGTTATGATCTAATCAATTATTTGACGTTTATATGCATAAAGCATATGCAAATGTGTTCTATTTCCCAAAGAGAAGGATACTTAGAGTTTGTGCTAACTTAGCATATGTTGGTGCAGTAACAGTCTAAGGTATACTATAAGGCAATAAGCGGCAAAATATGCCTGATAAACACACTCACTTTCTTATTGATATAGTAGGGATCCAGGTCCTCCAGTGGCTCTGACACCATCTCTGGAGGGATGTCTCCATAAATAAAAGGAAGGTTCTTTCCGGCTTCCAAGTCACTATTTGGCTTTGGGCCATGTTCATCGTCATCTTTCTTGTCTGGTTTGGGATTCTTAGCCTTTTCTTCTGCAATGCGTCTTTCAATAGCCGCAAGGGATTCTCTGGTGAAGAAGTTGAAGCTGTCAGGTCCTGGTGGTACAAGCACTGTTTGCTCCATCTTGTCATCCTGCACATTTTAATCACCATTTACTCTGCATATGAAGTCCTAAGGAGAAAGAATACAGATATTTTAAGGAGCTTAAAAGATGTTAATATCTGCAACCTCCTGTTATGCAATACAAACTAGAGGACTGAAAAGTTCATTTCCAGTTAAATCCAAATGGAATAATTAAATATAAATTCTTTTTCTTTTTTTGTAGCTAGAACATTTAACTTGAGATCTTTAGCATGACCTTTTAAGCAAACTTTTAAACATGCAAGACAGTATCGTCAACTATAGGCACAAAGTCATATAGCTCTCTAGAACTTATTCATCTTACGTAAACGAAATTTAATGTCAATGAACAGCAACTCTCTATTTTCCCCTCCCCCAGCTTCTTGCAACCACCATTCCACTTTCTGTTTCTATGAGTTTGGCTTAACAAACAGGTTTTCTATCCCAGCTTTTTGGTTATAAATGTCCCATGTTTATTAATCCAATCCTTATGCTTTGCCGAGGCAGGAACTGTGCCATAACTTAAGGAAGTTATTCAAGTATAGCCTTAATTAAAGTACATTGGCTAAGTACCACCCTATCCCAAATGAGCTATTCACTCTGTGAGCCACCCAGAAGATGAGGATGTAGCCCCAGAGAGACCATGGTTAACTCATCAACAGGATGAAGTGGAAAGGGAGTTGTTTCTGAGAGGATATAAAATGCAACTGTCTAATCTGCACAAGTGGCTCCTGATCAAGCCAGTCAGAACAGTTTGCTCCAGCCAGATTTAATGACCAGTCAAATAGCCATGGCTGTCCTGATTGAGCCTTCATCTATTCTGAGACAAAGACAATGGAACTGTGACCTGTCCTGGCATCAGTCATGCTAGGGTCGGCCTACTTAAATGCATATAGAAAGAGACAGTTTAAGGTTAGACAGACAACAATTAGATGACTAAGAATGGCAGAAAGGCTAGGCTGGAAAGGAATTACTAGATTGGGCTGTGGGCAGGAGAAGATAACTGTAGGTACAGGAGACAGCAGAATTCTCTTGTTTCAGAGGAAAAAATAATCAGAAAGAGGACAGTTCCACAAGCTCAAACACTGAGATATTTTCCTTCACTAAAGGCAATAATGATATTCTTGCTGATGCTATAATCCTATAGTGCAAAATATAGGGACCTGAGGCAAAACTCTTGACTCTATATAGCTGCCAGACCTGATCAGATGCTGGAGGCCAAATCCCCAAAGTATTGTTTTAAGGCATATTTAATGTCAGCTCAAATTTCACACATAATTCTGAGCCAAAACTTCTCAGAGCCTAGGCTATCATTTGACCACAAGTTGTATTTGGACACGTCATTAACTCATTGGTTCATGGTTTAGTTGCTAAGTCATGTCCAACTCTTGCAACCCCATGGACTCTAGTCTGCCAGGCTTCTCTGTCCAACCAGGGATTGAATCCAGATCCTCTGTACTGCAGGCAGATTCTTTATCGGATATACAAGTCTAAATTTGTATTCTCTGTCCATGAGATGAACTAGTGAAATTTTCAGAGGTCCTTCCAATCTACCTGCAATTCAGCTTAGGGCCTGGAAAAAAAGAAAATTTAAATCAATAAAAAAAGAATATTTTGCCTTAAAATTCTACTGCTCCCATAAGGAATCAGGAAAATACTGGCAGTTATTTATTTTGAAATAAATGTTTAGGGATAACAAGTATGGTGCATTTTCTAAGGGAAGTATTATACATCAATGTATGGATGGTCTTATTTCTGACTAGTTTTTTGATAGAATACATGCATAAATGACATAAACTCAAAACATTAAAGGAAACTGGAAAATTCCCCTTCCTTCTTGTTTGCAAAAAATCAATTTCTGACCCAAGATGTAACCGCTGTTATCTATGTAATAGATATGCACCAATCACATAGGTATACATATATTCACACATTTTTTGCACCCTGAACTTTTCATTGAAAACACCTATTAGAGTTAATTTCTTATCAGTTTTTACAGATTCAACTGTTTATCAGCTGCATGGTTTTCCTTTTTTTGTACATACTATAATTTATTCAATCAATTCCCAAGTAATAGGTATTCAGCCTGTTTTTAATCTTTTGTTATTACAAATAAAGATACAATTAATATATGTTATACACATACTTTCACATATATGTGAATAATATAGTATCAATTTCTACAGTTGTGCTTAGCTATGCAAAATGTGAATCTTTAATTTTGGTATTATTACAAAATAACTCTTTCTGAAGGTTGAACCAATTGATTCTGCTGACAACAATGGAACATGGTGCCTGCTCATGTACATTCTCACCACATAATGTGTTATCATATTTTCAGTATGCTCAATCTGGGGCAAAACAGGGGCCATATTACTGTTTTAATTTGCATTCGTCTTAAAATGAGAAAAGCTGAACTTATGTGAACTTACTTGAGCATATGTTCAAGAGCTATATTTTCTTTTCTTTCTGTGACTATTTAAATAACAGTACATGTTTTCATTTTCTGTTCCTTTTTAATCTATAGCACCCTTTTAGATACACTATGAACCATTTAATTTGGGAATGTGGGGGCTTTTAAAAATATATAGTGTACGTATTTTGAGTCTATGGTGTTTAGCGCTACAGATTACAAAATTTAGTTAAAATATTTTACATATTATGTGATGATTAAACTCTAATTCTTCTCTGGTTTCTAGATTTTGTGTCATGCTCTGGAAAGCATCCATGTCCCTGAGAGTGTGGAGGGATACATCATGTTTTCATCATTTATTTTTATCATTTTATGGTTTATATTTATAAATTCAAATCTTTGATCTATTTGGAATTTGTTTTATAATATTTATTTACTTACTGGCTGTGTTGGGTTTCCATAGCTGCACAGAGGGTTTCTCTGGTTATGGGGAGCAGGGCCTAGTCTCTAGTAGCAGTGCACAGGCTTCTCATTGCTGAGATTCTCCTGTTAAGGAGCACGAGCTCTAGGGCAGGTGGGCTTCAGCAGTTGCTGCATGTGGGCTCAATAGTTGTGGCTCACAGGCTTCAGAGTGCAGGCACAGTAGTTATGGTGTGTGAGCTTAGTTGCACTGCAGCAGGTGGGATCTTCCTGGACCAGGGATGAACTGGTGCAAGATGGATTCTTAACCACTGGATTACCAGGGAAGCCCTAGAATTTGCTTACTACATGGAGTGAGGTAGACATCCATTTGTCCAGTTGTTCTAACATTTTACACACACACACACACACACACACACACACACACACACACACAGATCCCCAAGGTCAACAAAAAACTTTACAAATCCTAAACATATTTTCGTAAAGCTTAGGAAAAACTCAACACTATACATACCAATCCAATTAGATATGAGATACAATTACAGTATTTAATAAGGATGAAGGAAGTAAAATATAGTTATTTGCATACTATATAATTGTATGCCTAGAAAAAATAGAAACATCTGAAAGATTCCTAAAAGTGGTAAAAGAATTCAAGAGTCTATATCAAAGGTGATATGAAAAACTCAATATATTTCCTTTATAGGAACAACAAGTTTTAAAATGCAACGGAAGAAACTAGAACCTTTCCCACTCAGATTACAAACAAAGCAAGGACATCTCCTCTCACCACTTTTTTTAAAAATATAAATTTATTTATTTTAATTGGAGGTTAATTACTTTACAATATTGTATTGGTTTTGCCATACATCAACATGAATCCACCACAGGTATACACATGTTCCCCATCCTGAACCCCCTCCCACCTCCCTCCCCGAACCACCCCTCTGAGTCGTCTCAGTGCACCAGCCCCAAGCATCCTGTATCATGCACTGAACCTGGACTGGTGACTTGTTTCACATATGATATTATACATGTTTCAATGCCATTCTCCCAAATCATCCCACCCTCTCCCTCTCCCACAGAGTCCAAAAGACTGTTCTATACATCTGTGTCTCTTTTGCTGTCTTGCATACAGGGTTATCATTACCATCTTTCTAAATTCCATATATATGCGTTAGTATACTGTATTGGTGTTTTTCTTTCTGGCTTACTTCACTCTGTATAATAGGCTCCAGTTTAATCCACCTCATTAGAACTGATTCAAATATATTCTTTTTAATGGCTGAGTAATACTCCATTGTGTATATGTACCACAGCTTTCTTATCCATTCATCTGCTGATGGACATCTAGGTTGTTTCCATGTCCTGGCTATTATAAACAGTGCTGCGATGAACATTGGGGTACACGAGTCTCTTTCAATTCTGGTTTCCTCAGTGTGTATGCCCAGCAGTGGGATTGCTGGGTCATAAGGCAGTTCTATTTGCAATTTTTTAAGGAATCTCCACACTGTTCTCCATAGTGGCTGTACTAGTTTGCATTCCCACCAACAGTGTAAGAGGGTTCCCTTTTCTCCACACCCTCTCCAGCATTTATTGCTTGTAGACTTTTGGATTGCAGTCATTCTGACTGGCATGAAATGGTACCTCATTGTGATTTTGATTTGCATTTTTCTGATAATGAGTGATGTTGAGCATCTTTTCATGTGTTTGTTAGCCATCTGTATGTCTTCTTTGGAGAAATGTCTATTTCGTTCTTTGGCCCGTGTTTTGATTGGGTCATTTATTTTTCTGGATTGAGTTGTAGGAGTTGCTTGTATACTTTTGAGATTAGTTGTTTGTCAGTTGCTTCCTTTGCTATTATTTTCTCCCATTCTGAAGGTTGTCTTTTCACCTTGCTTATAGTTTCCTTTGTTGTGCAGAAGCTTTTAATTTTAATTAGGTCCCATTTGTTTATTTCTGCTTTTATACCCAATATTCTGGGAGGTGGGTCATAAAGGATCCTGCTATGATGTATGTCGGAGAGTGTTTTGCCTATGTTCTCTTCTAGGAGTTTTATAGTTTCTGGTCTTATGTTTAGATCTTTAATCCATTTTGAGTTTATTTTTGTGTATGGTGTTAGAAAGTGATCTAGTTTCATTCTTTCTACAAGTGGTTGACCAGTTTTCCCAGCACCACTTGTTAAAGAGATTGTCTTTTCTCCATTGTATATTCTTGCCTCCTTTGCCAAAGATAAGGTGTTCATAGGTGCATGGATTTATCTCTGGGCTTTCTATTTTGTTCCATTGATCTATATTTCTGTCTTTGTGCCAGTACCATACTGTCTTGATGACTGTGGCTTTGTAGTAGAGCCTGAAGTCACGCAGGTTGATTCCTCCAGTACCATTCTTCTTTCTCAAGATTGCTTTGGCTATTCGAGGGTTTTTGTATTTCCATACAAATTGTGAAATTACTTGTTCTAGCTCTGTGAAAAATACCGTTGGTAGCTTGATAGGGATTGAATTGAATCTATAGATTGCTTTGGGTAGTATACTCATTTTCACTATATTGATTCTTCCAATCCATGAACATGGTATATTTCTCCATCTATTAGTGTCCTCTTTGATTTCTTTCACCAGTGTTTTATAGTTTTCTATATATAGGTCTTTAGTTTCTTTAGGTAGATATATTCCTAAGTATTTTATTCTTTTCATTGCGGTGGTAAATGGAATTGTTTCCTTAATTTTTCTTTCTATTTTCTCATTATTAGTGTATAGGAATGCCAGGGATTTCTGTGTGTTGATTTTAAATCCTGAAACTTTACTATATTCATTGATTAGCTCTAGTAATTTTCTGGTGGAGTCTTTAGGGTTTTCTATGTAGATGATCATGTCATCTGCAAACAGTCCTCTCACCACTTTAAAAAATCATACTGGAAGTGTCAGCTAATGAAATAAGGCAAGGCAAGGAAATAAAATGTTTACAGATTGAGAAGGAAGAAATGAATGTCTCTGTTGACATCATAATTGTTTATATTACAAAATCCAAAAGAATTAACAAAAGAACTCCTGGAACTAATAAGCAATTACAGTGAGGTTGAAAATTACAAAGTTAATATAGAAAAAATCAGTTGCTTTCCTACATTCCAGCAAAGAACAAGTGGGATTGGAAGTTAAAAACATAAAACCACTCACATTAGCACTCCCCTCAAAGAAATACTTAAATACAAATCTAACAGATTATGTTTAAGGTCTATATGAGGAAAATTATAAAGCTGACCAAAAAAATCAAGTGAGTGAGTTTTAGTTGCTCAGTCATGTCCTACTCTTTGCAATCCCATGGACGGTAGTCCACCAGGCTCCTCTGTCCATGGAATTTTCCAGGCAAGAATACTAAAGTGGGTTGCCATTCCTTTTTCCAGGGGATCTTTCTGACTCAGGGATCAAACTCAGGTCTCCTGCATTATAGGCAGACTCTTTACTGTCTGAGTACCAGGAAAGTAATAATTAAATAAATGGAGATATTCCCTGTTCATGGATAGGAAGTTTCAATATTATCAAGATGCTGCTGGTGCTACTGCTAAGTCACTTCAGTCGTGTCCAACTCTGTGCGACCCCAGAGAGAGCAGCCCACCAGGCTCCCCCGTCCCTGGGATTCTCCAGGCAAGAACACTGGAGTGGGTTGCCATTTCCTTCTCCAATGCATGAAAGGGAAAAGTGAAAGTGAAGTCGCTCAGTCATGTCTGACTCTTCACGACCTCATGGACTGCAGCCTACCAGGCTCCTCCATCCATGGATTTTCCAGACAAGAGTGCTGGAGTGGGGTGCTGCTAATTCTTCCCAAATTGAACTTTATTAGTCTATTGGTCTACTGATCAATAAAATCTAAATTTTAAATTATTTTGTGGATATTGACAAACTTATTCTAAAACCTATATAGAGAAACAAAGGACCTGAAATAGAAAATAAAATAGTGAATGACAACAAAAAAGTTAGATGATTGACAGTATCTGACTTCAAGAACCTTTAAGAGGTAGTCAACTGATCTTTGATAAAGGAGCAAAGGAAATACAACGGAGCAAAGATAATTATTTCCAACAAATGGTACTGGAAAAACTGCACATCCATATAAAAAAAAATTAATCTAGATGTAGACCATATACCCTTTATAAAAATTAATCTAAAAGTGATCACAGACCTAAATGTAAAATGCAAAACTATAAAATGCCTAGAAGATAATATAGAAGAAAATGTAGGTACTCTTGGGCAAGTTGATGACTTTTCAAATAAATACAAAAAGTATGATCCACAAAAGGAATAACTGATAAGCTATACTTCATTAAAATTAAAAATTTTTGCTCTGTGAAAGACAATAACAAGAAAATGAAGAGACAGGGCACAAACTAGGAGAAAATAACTGCAAAAGACAAAAGCTGGTGAAGGACTGCTCATCTGTTATCTACAATATACAAAGGACTCTTAAAACTCACCAGTAAGAAAACAAACAACTTAATTAAAACATAGACTAAAGATCTTAACACCTCAGTAAAGAAGAGATACAGATGGCAAATAAGCATATGAAACGATGCACCACATCATATATCATCAGGGAAGTGCAAATTAAAACAATGATGAGATACTACTACATGGCTACTAGAATGGCCAAAATCCAGAACACTGACAACATAAAATGCTGGCAAGGATGTGAAACAACAGGAACTCTTATTCATTGCTACTTGGAATGGTACAGCCACTTTGGAAGAAATTTTGGCAATTTCTTACAAAAGAAAACTTACTCTTAGCTTATGATTCAGCAATTATCTTCCTTTGTATTTACCCAAACGAGGTGAAATCTTATGTCCACACAAAAGCTTTCACATGATTGTTTATAGCAGCTTTATTCATAATTGCAAAACTTGGATGCAACCAAGATGTCCTTCATTAGGTGAATGAATAAACAAACTGTGGTACATCTAGACAATGGAATATCACTTAGCACTGAAATGATATGAGCTAACAAGCCATGAAAATAACATGGAAGAAACTTAAATGCATATATTACTAGGTGGAGGAAGCCAGTCTGAAAGGCTACTTATTATATGATTCCAACTACATGACAATTCGGAAACGGCAAAACTATGAAGACAAGAAAAAAAGCTCAGTGATTTCCAGGGGTTAGAGGGAAAGGAAAATTGAATAAGTAGAGTACAGAGAATTTTTAAAGCAGTGAAACTGCTTCATATGATACTATAGTGGTGGATAAATGTCATTATCCGTTTGTCCAAACCCATAGAATTTTCAACTCTAAGAGTGAAGCCTAATGTAAACTATACACTTTGGATAATGATGTGTCAATGTAGGCTCTTCAATTATAACAAATGTACTACACTGGTATGGGATACTGACAGTGGATAGTGCTTGCGTGACCACTGGGCATATATAGGAACTCTGCTCCCTGCTTCCTGATATTTCATATCTCTTGTTCCCTTAGAAAATAACACATGCATTACATGCTGGACTTCAGTAAGCATTTATCACAGTCAAACATTTTTCTGAGGAGTTTGGACCTGGTGAACAGTATGGTTTTGATAACCCTCATAGTACAGCACTCAATATGTCAGCAAATTTGGAAAACTCAGCAGTGGCTTTGGGACTGGAAAAGATCAGTTTTCATCCCAATTCCAAAGAAAGGCAATGCCAAAGAATGCTCAAACTACCACACAATTGCATGCATCTCACACGCTAGTAAAGTAATGCTCAAAATTCTTCAAACCAGGCTTTAACAGTACATGAACCATGAACTTCCAGATGTTCAACCTGGATTTAGAAAAGGCAGAAGAAACAGATCAAATTTCCAACATGTGTTGGGAGAATCGAAAAAGCACTAGAGTTCCAGAAAAACATCTACTTCTGCTTTATTGACTACGCCAAAGCTTTGACTGTGTGGATCACAACAAA
Source organism: Ovis canadensis (assembly GCF_042477335.2). Taxonomy (NCBI): domain Eukaryota; kingdom Metazoa; phylum Chordata; class Mammalia; order Artiodactyla; family Bovidae; genus Ovis; species Ovis canadensis. Next base: position 148,862,764 of record NC_091246.1, on the reverse strand, counting down.
CTGTGGAAAACTCTGAAAGAGATGTGAATGCCAGACCACCTGACCTGCCTCTTGAGAAATCTGTATGCAGGTCAAGAAGCAACAGGTAGAACTGGAAATGGAACAGCAGACTGCTTCCAAATTGGGAAAGGAGTATGTCAAGGCTGGGTATTGCCACCCTCCTTATTTAACTTACATGCAGAGTACATCATGAGAAACGCTGGGCTGGATGATGCACAAGCTGGAATCAAGATTGCCGGGAGAAATATCAATAATCTCAGATATGCAGATGACACCACCCTTATGGCAGAAAGTAAAGAGGAATTAAAGGGCCTCTTGATGAAAGTGAAAGAGGAGAGTGAAAAAGTTGGCTTAAAAGTCAACATTCAGAAAACTAAGACCATGGCATGGCATCTGGACCTATCACTTGATGGCAAATAAATGGGGAAACAATGGAAACGACGACAGACTTTATTTTTTCAGGCTCCAAAATTATACGGTGACTGCAGCCATGAAGTTCAAAGATGCTTGCTCCTTGGAAGAATAGTTATGACCAACCTAGACAGCATATTAAAAAGCAGAGATATTACTTTGCCAACAAAGGTCTATCTAGTCAAAGCTCTGGTTTTTCCAGTAGTCATGTATGGATGTGAAAGTTGGACTATTAAGAAGGCTGAGCACTGAAAAACTGATGCTTTTGAACTGTGGTGTTGGAGAAGACTCTTCAAAGTCCCTTGGACTACAAGGAGATCCAACCAGTGCATCCTAAAGAAAATCAGTCCTGAATATTCATTGGGAGGACTGATGCTGAAGCTGAAACCCCAATACTTTGGCCATCTGATGTGAAGAACTGACTCAGTGGAAAAGACCCTGATGCTGGGAAAGACTGAATGTGGGAGAATAAAGGAATGACAGAGGATGAGACGGTTGGATGGCATCACCAACTCAGTGGATATGAGCTTGAATAAACTCCAGGATGTGGTGATGGACAGGGAGGCCTTGCATGCTGCAGTCCATGGGGTCACAAAGAGTCGGATATGACTGAGTGACTCAACTGAACTGATAGTACACATAGAGGAAGTTCAATTAAAAAAAAAACTTAACCCATGATGCCGCACAGTTCAGATGCCTCTAGACATCTGCATTTCTGCATCCAAACAGAAATATCTACAATAGTTCAAATGAAGCATTTCGTTTTCAGTGTGGCATTTCACATAAGTCTTAAACATGAAGGCAGTCTTATAAAGGCCAAAGAATGTTCAAACTATCACACAGCTGTGGTCATTTCATATACTAGCAAGGTAATGCTCAAAATCCTTCAAGATAGGCTTCAACAGTATGTAAACTGAGAACCTCCAGATGTACAAGCTGGATTTAGAAAGAGCAGAGGAACTAGAGATCAAGTTGCCAACATCCCTTGGATCACACAAAAAGCAAGAGAATTCCAGACATACATATACTTCTTCTTTATTGACTATACTAAAGCCTTTAACTGTGTAGATCACAACAAATTGTGGAAAATTCTTAAAGAGATGGGAATACCGGACCACCTTACTTGCCTCCTGAGAAACCTGCATGCAGGTCAAGAAGCAGCAGTTAGAAACTGACATGGAAAAACAGACTGGTTCCAAATTGGGAAAGGAATAATTCAAGGTAATATATTGTCATCCCGCTTATTTAACTTCTATATAGAGTACATCATGTGAAATGCTGGGCTGGATGAAGCACAAGCTGGAATCAGGACTGCTGGGAGGTTATATATCAGTAACCTCAGATATGCAGATGACACCACTCTAACAGCAGAAATTGAAGAGGAACTAAAGAGCCTCTTGATGAAGGTGAAAGAGGAGAGTGAAAAGGCTGGTTTAAAACTCAGCATTCAAAAAACTAAGATCATGGCATATGGTCCCATCACTTCATGACAAATAGATGTGGAAACAATGGAAACAGTGACAGAATTTATTTTCTTGGACTCCAAAAATCACTGCAGATGGTGACTGAAGCCATGAAATTAAAAGATGCCTGCTCCTTGAAAGGAAAGCTATGACAAACCTAGACAGTGTATTAAAAAGCAGAGATATTATTTTGATGCCAAAAGTCTGCATACTCAAAGTTATGGTTTTTCCAGTAGTCATGTACAGATATGAGAGTTGGACTTATAGTCCCACTCAGAAGGCAGAGCACCAAAGAACTGCTGTTTTTGAACTGTGGTGCTGGAGAAGACTCTTGAGATTCCCTTGGACAGCAAGGAGATCAAACCAGTCAATCCTAAAATCAACCCTAAGTATGCATTGGAAGGACAGATGCTAAGGCTGAAGCTCTAATACTTTAGCCACCTAATGTGACAGGCCAACTCATTGGAAAAGACTCTGATGCTGGGAAAGATTGAGGGCAGGAGGAGAAAAGGACGACAGAGGACAAGATGGTTGGATGACATCACCAACTCAATGGAAATAAGTTTGAGCAAACTGCAGCAAACAGTGAAGGACAGAGAAACCTGGTTTGATGCAATTCATGGGGTTGCAAAGAGTCAGACATGACTGAATGATTGAACAACAAACAGAGGCTTGGTATAGATTTTTGGCAATGAAGACAAAGAAAAATGGATGGGATTAGAATCTATTTTGGAAATGTAACGCTTAAATATTAGATGGAGCAAATGTATGACATTGTCTTTTGAATATGAAATTTGGGAGGAAAAATCTGAGCAGAAAAGCTCCAATGTGAAAATTGATATTGCTTTCAAATATATATTTGTATGTGTATGTATTGGAGAACCAGAGATACATTTTAATCCTTTAATCCTTGTGTTTATATGGAGCAACTGAACAATAACAACAACTACTTGAAGAAATTAGGCCTTTTATAAGTTAATACTATGCAGCTTCTTTTGGGGGATACCTCTGTCTCTGACTACACAGCTATATCCTCCAAACAAACTTCTATGAAATTATAAGGTGATGTTTTGTTTTATATGTGTTGTGCTTAGTCGCTCAGTCATGTCTGACTCTGTGTGACCCTGTGGACTATAGCCCACCAGACTCCTTTGTCCATGGGAATTCTCCAGCAAGAATATTGGAGTGGATTGCCATACCTACCTCCAGGGGATCTTCCCAACCCTGGGATCAAACCCAGGTCTCCAGCATTGCAGGCAGATTCTTTACCATCTGAGCCACCTGGAAAGCCCATTCATATGTTATTCCTCTGCTAATTTGCCTTTTTCATTCAGAATCTGAGTGAGAAAAAATGTGTCATTTAATGCTGCCCTTAAAAGACTACCAACATCCACAACTTTGCATCCTAATGCTATTGTTGATTTAGGTGAGGAATAACATAATTTAGGCAACTTCTCATGGAATTATTTTGGTTCTTAAATTCCATGTTACTTGGAAAGCCTAAATGTAATTTCCTTCTCCACTCTATTCCCTCACCCCAACGTGGTAAGACCATTTTATCACGCTCTCCAACAAACTTCTACTACTGCCATTATGATCTATTAGGATAGATACATAAATAATCCTTAACATAATCATATTTTGCTATTGATGTGGAAGAGATCCTTAGAGTTTATAAGACAGGCTTTTCAGTCAAAGAAGAATTAGTTTGCTTCAATCTCAGGACTTCTGAAAGGTTAAGTAAGTTACTTTAAGAGAATCAGATAAAGATAAGTAAATCATAAAATCAAGAAATAGCAAATGTTGAAAGAAAAGTTAAAAACCATCGAAACCATCCCTTTCTTTTAATAGAAAACAAACAAAATAAAAACAAAATTGATACTTTGTTTAGAATATGTGTGCTTATTACTTCCAAAATAAATACCTGATTTGTCCAGGTCACAAGTTTATTAATGAACTGGATTCTGAATATTTCCTGACTCCAAAACCAGTGCCTGTCCATATTTAATAGTTATGAAATGATTTTCAAGTACTTACATGATTTTAAACTTAAATAAAATGTATGTAAATATAACACAAGTAGCTATGGTAACCTGGCATTCATTCAGTGAATTATATTTCTTGCAAAAACACAAAACAAACCTAGTAAATGAAGTATTTTGGCAGAAGTTGAAACTATCTTTAAAAAAATCTGAAAAACACTAGACACCAAAAAGAATAATAATACTTAAATTTAGAAACTATGTTATACAGATTTGAAACCGGATCAATCATCTTTCCACAGTCAATTTATATTTCATAACTTTTTATGTTTTGCTAAACCTACTTCTGTTTACTACTGAGAAGATCACTCTGTATAATTCATTAGCTTCACTCAAAGGTTTTCTAATCAAAGCTATAATTATATAACACTGATGTATCTTGACCACTTTATATTATACAATTTAACACAGGGAAAATCTTTATATCTGCAATTCTGTCTTTAAAATGATTTGATTTTCAAACTGAGGAGAAAGCAGTCTCCTGCCAAAATGACTGCCAGCTCCTTGCAGCATCCCACTACTATTCTAGGGACGTAATCCATCTGGGCACAGTAGTTCGTGAGGAAATGTTTCATTTGATTTTGTGGTGTTTCTGCCACCTACTTTACAACAGAATGTTACTGCCAATAATAATAAAAATAACTAGGCAAATGTTATTCTCTCGGTTGTAATCTCACATTATTATTTCTTAAACACTCAAGAAAAAAGCTGCTTTTACATAGAATTTCACAAGCCTAAGAAATATTGTTTTATGAATTTCTTTTCTAGAAATAATTGGCTTTGATATGCTTTTAATAACTATATTTCTTGTGGTTTTTAACAAGACTCTTTTTTAGTATTACAACTGGGATTGACTAAATAACATAGTTCATCCCTGTGTTTAAAACATTTGTGTTCTTTCAAAACCTTATTAACCTTCAAAAAATTTGAATCTTTCAAAACTAATTTTTATGCTATATGCAAATTACATTTAAAATAAGGTCACATATCTAATATACATCTCCATGTACATTTGTTCATTTCAGGAGTATTTTTCAGGGCATCCTAATAATAGACTACAAGCTACAAAATTCAGTAAATCCCCTAGTGCCTTTGCTGATCCAATATCAATAAACTACTTTGTCCAAATTGACATCATTATTCCTGTGTTAAATAAATGGTCTATATTTACTTCAGATGCTAATGCAAAATTAACACAGAGTAGAATCAAGTCCACTATGCTGAACTAAAATAAAACACCACTTTCTAGGCATGTTTGGAAAAAAAAAAGTATAACCACTTTTTTATTAATAAAACTGTGCAATTGTTGGGCTTTTGCCTTGCTATATGATTATTTAATTAAATGTTTAGAAAAACAAAATATGAGCCCTCACATCACATTAGTTGGAGTCAACTTTGAATGTTATCCCAGTTTGGCAATAGGATTGAGGCAGTATTTGAAAAATTAAAAAATATATACAGACTCATTATCAGCTCCCATAAAGTGCTTGACCATACATGTACTCCTGTAGACCACAGGCTTATACTATCACGCCACAGAGAACACATCTACTTAAATTTAGCTCTAATAGACATCATCCTGCCTGCCTTTAATCCTATCTTTCTTTGCCCAGTGGAAAATTTTATTTGGCAAAATAATTAATTGGGTCCAGTCTTATGAACAATTGCTATTTCCAGGTTATGCCTTTATACCATTAATTAGTTTCCTGAACTCCAGAAACTGCTAGCTAATATAAGATATACCTTGCATTTAGTGGATCCCTGAACAAGATACTTTAACAGTACAAAGTGCTGAAATGCTTGTATCCTAGACTCAGGCTGAGAATCGTAGCCTTTAGAAAACTCATTATGTGATGGCATAATTTAGTGAAATATAACTTTGTATGTTATCTACATATTCCTTTCTCTGTTTATACATTCTCCTTTCTCTTTGTATACATTTTCCTTTCTCTGTCATTTCAAGCAAATTGAATTATGAGGCTTTATTACCTCAGGAATTTTAGTAGAGCAGTAAATAGGAGCTGCTTGAAGTCCATGCTCCTGATAAAACCTTAAATGCATTGCAAACCAGAGGTTTGGGTCTCAGAGCAGGGGAGACAAGGTCACAGAAATTAGGGAAGATATAAAGAGAAAAAGACTCATAGTTCTTGGCTGTGTCTGTGGTTACAGATTTTGACAGACTGTGAGGTGCAGGGCACAAAGAGCCTATTGCGGATGCCCCAGGCCTGCTGACCTGGGAAGGAGGGAAGCACACTTCTATCCAGGGTAACTACAGCAGGCTGTGAATGCAGAGAATTTGTTAGAGCCCAGAAGTGCAGAGACCGGTCCTGTTCTTCTGCTCACCCTTCCATTTCTTATCACTCAGTCTTTTCTATCCCAACTCTCCTTGAATCCCTTTCCCTCCCTTTCCCTCAGCCCCCATTTTGCTTCCATTGCTCATCTTCCCCCCACACCCCCTTCCTCTGCAGAAATTTCAGGAGTCCATTCAAATTTTTTTTGAAATTACTGCCAAAAAATAATTTAATATAAAACTCCACAAAGGTATAGATGAAATAAATGCCACTGTTCTTGCTGTTCTCTCTCAGGCAAGGCAAGTCATTTGTGGCCAGGTCCCTGAAGGAGGGGTGGGTATTCTGTAGCCCTAAGTAGCAGCCAGGGGTCATGGTGCTAGAGTTGGCATCTGTCCTTTGATGGCTATGGGACAACAAGGAGAGAAAAACAATCAGGCTTACTTGGTACAATTCCCATTGAAGGAAAGTAGAAGCCAGCACTAGCATTTAACACAAGATGTCAGGGAGAAAAGGCTTACATTCCCTCCTTGAAAATTATCTTCCTTGATCATCACTTCAGTGAAAGGATGCAATATTTTCAATTAGGATGTAAACAATTTCAGGACTCACAACACACATGATTAGATGCTGTTAATGAGAGAAACAGAGTCTGTCTTTTTGGTCACATCTTTACTGAATGTCTAGGTATTCTTAAGAATTCATAATTGTTTATTTTTATCTGGGGAAGATTTTCACCCTTCACTCTTTTGAGTGCTGCCTGACAGTTCAGAGTACGAAATAGTTCTCGAGAAGTCCCAGAGCAGCTGCAAGCCAGAAAGATGTGGAAATGGTGTCACACAGGAAGTAGCCTGGAGGGTGGAATTCTGCCCAGGGGCTCCTCTTTAGCAAGAACGCAATTTGAAGTTACTCTTCCGGCCCAAAGAAGTTTGTATGTATGACTGTGTATGATACCATCTCTTCACAAATCAAAACTGCCGAAGGCAGAGTTGATATATGGAGAAACACAGCACACAACTGAGGGGCAGCTGAGTAGGGACAGGACAGAACTACAGGGGAAAGAAGGGGAGAGAAGAGTGCTGCATACAAATGAACAGCCCTGGGGGAGGGTGATCTAATGGTGGAAACTCACCTCTCAGAACAACCTGAAGATGACGGGAAACTCCCTGAGACACGAGGAATTAAGACCAGAGCTACTGAAACTCAGTTGAAAAATATTCTGCTTATGCAAAATCTTAAAACTGAACACTTATAGGCAAAGTAATAGTATTATGTACAATTATTATTTGTTCATAGAAAAACCCTATCAATACAGGGTAAGCTGAGAGGCGTTACAGAAAATAGATCTTGAAAAATGGAGATGATTTACTAATTCTAAATTCACTATATTAAATTTTCTTTATTTCTCATTTATGACATATAATTATGATTCACTTATTATAGACAATTATACTTATGTTAACTGTTTCATCTGTCAGTCTGTGATGTGAATTCAATCATGCTCACTGCATTTCTTCTATGGTGTACTGGTCTGTGTTAAAGTGACCCTCTAGCTATTGCTATAGTTTTTTCTAGATTGAATGCCTACCAGCTGATGATTAGCACAGATTTGTATAGAGTGGACACGACCAGATGTCCAGAACATCTGTCACAGCAGAGCCTTAGCTGGAACTATTTCAGTCTCTCTGTGCAGCATATGATATGCACAATCAATTTTGTTCATTCTTCAAATATTGATTGAATGTATACCATGTACAAGGCACTGAACAGGGATGTTAAGGATATTAAGTTAGCAAGTGGAAAAGAACAATATTGGGAATATTGGAAGGTAAGCAAATTCCTTTTATAAGCTACCTTATGAAATAAACTTTAGGACCATGTGACCCTTGACTTGAGAATTAGACATTTGCTTTTTTATCTTAATGGATTCAATTTTTTTTTAGACCCAGAGAGGAGAAAAAAAGGACATTGAACACTGAAGCATTGAAAACTGAACATCTCTCCCAACCTCACAAGTCAAGAGAATATCTGTGTGTGTGGCAGGTGCATTTGTGAGCTGCAAAGCTATTCTGAATCATTACTGCTAAACCATGCTTTAATAATTCATCAACCATTGTGCCATTTGTATTCACAGTCTCACACAAAACTATCAGGCCAGAGTGATTTTTCTGTAATCTGGATGCCCATTTTTAAAATAAATTCATTTAAGACATTCTTGGTATATCATAATGAATGTTAATAAGCCTGTAAGACAAGAGAAAGTTCACTGCATGTCCTGCCTTCTTTCTACATAACCAGTTTTGTGGCACCAGTGTCTTTCATCCAGGTGTCAGTGAAGAGCTACTTAAAATAAAAATTCCTGAAGAAAAATGCATGCTTTTTGGACCCATTTCTCTTCTTCCATCTCAATATATTTTTGAACATTTAAGTGCTGAGAAAAATTTCCCTTTTTGTTATCCTTCATAGCAGGTGGCAGCTGAAGTTGTTAAATTACACACTTTGTTAAATAAAACCTTATAAATAATGTAGACTGTTGTTACATTTAACTAAAGCTTATACTCAAATGATTTTTCCTTCTGCATCAATTTCCAAACATTTTTCACCTACTGCTTCACCTCTAGCCCCAGTAAAGTCCCAAAGCCCCTGGGCTTGGCAGGGTCCGATTTTTTTTTTTAGAAAAGTTTCAGAGCTGATCTAAAAGAGTGCTTGACTTGTTGAGAAAACTGCTGTTTTTTGGGTAGAGTGTTGAAAGGAGGAAATATAATGATGTTCAATGATCAACACATCACTGGGATTGGACAGGCATACAGATAGGGAAAGCCGGGGCCAGCTTACACCTTGGAGGATACCAGTAGTCACAATGGTGATTTAGAGAAATGGAATAGGGCTGCCAAAAATAATACATGACATCCAATTAAACCTAAACCTCAGATAAGCAACAGACTCTCTTTTATAGTATAAGCATATACCATACAATATTTGGGGCACACTTTATACTAAAAAAATATTTATTGCTTATCTGAAATTCAAATATAATTAGGTATCTCATATTTTTATTAGTTAAATCTAGTCATCCTAAATCCAAAGAAAGGCTTCTTTGCTAAAAATTATTTTCACATCACCTAACATTCAATTAATTAACATTTTTCAATCAGTTTAGAAGCACTCTCTTTTAAAAGATAAATATTTCTGGGAATTATATGAGTTGTTTATGTGTCAGTGTGAATTAATTTAAAGAGACTACTTAATTCCCAATGTCTAGCTCATTTCTCTGAGTCAAAGTGGGTCAGTCAGTCAGATGGAAGGGCCTGGGAGTTTTTTTTTTTTTTTGGCGGGAAGAGGTTCATTATGGCTAGGTAGAAACTAATTTCAATGGGAAGATATCTGCAGATGAATCAGTTTTAGTGGGGATTTTCTGAAAAATTACCAAAGGCCAGGGAGAGACTAGACAAAGGACAGAATGGGGCTAAGAGTACAACGTAGTAGCACCAGAGAAAGCCCACTTGTGCTAGATTTTTTTTTCATTAAAAACAGTACTTACTTCATGAGGGAATCAGTAGTGGGCTTTTTTTTTTTTAATTTAAGTAGATAATGGTAAATATTAAAATCAGTGGCCAGTAGACTTTCACAAATGGTGAAGAGATGGCAATTAAAATCACAAGACAGGTCACGTTAACTAATTTCATTGGGTTTCAATGTGTGTAAACAATGATGGCTATATTAATAACATTGGCTTCCATTTAAAACAAAAGTCTCAACTAGAAGGGTCTGAAAGCCCAGCTTTTGGCATGGATGACATCTGCTCCTTCACACCCTGTTTAGTCAGATCATGAAGAACGAAACCAGTAAACCTGAACAGCCATAATAACAGGAAGGAAAATGCTCTTACACATTTGCATGAGTCATAAACCTATAAACTTTTGAGAGAGATAAAGCAATAGTAGATTCCCTTCAGCCTTAGATGTGATACAATATATTCCTAGCAAAAATGAAAGGATATGAATTTGGCAGCATTTAGCTCTTCTTGCTGCTAAGTCGCTTCAGTCGTGTCCAACTCTGTGCGACCCCATAGACGGCAGCCCACCAGGCTCCCACCATCCCTGGGATTCTCCAGGCAAGAACATTGGAGTGGGTTGCCATTTCCTTCTCCAATGCATGAAAGTGAAAAGTGAAAGTGAAGTCGCTCAGTCATGTCCGACTCTTCACGACCCCATGGACTGCAGCCCACCAGGCTCCTCTGGGGTTTTCCAGGCAAGAGCACTGGAGCGGGGTGCCACTGCCTTCTTAAACAGAGTCTAAACCATGAAGTTGCCCCAGTCACCAAAGTCCGCACCCTATATTGTCTACCACTCACTGGGCATAAGATAGATGTTTTCTTACAAAATGTAGCTAATATTGTTACATGTTTACCATTGTTACAAACTCCTTTCACTTTCTATGACACCCAGAAAAGTAAGATGGACTGAACAGCTTTTCAAAATTTTTGATGAATTGAACAACTGTTCATTAAAATTCATATTTTAAAGTGAAATCCCCCAAATAGATTCTAAATTCCAAAGTCTAATATTTTATATTAATATTGCTATTCATTTCTTATAACCAAACAATCCAAGTTTAAAATTTCATTTTCCTAAGACTTGTATATTAAAATAAATGTAATTGGCCAAAATTAAATCAGACTACAATTACATTCATTCCAATTACTAGCATGTTATTGTACCCACAATCTGCATGAAAGAGATGTCAGAACATAATAATCTATTTTGCAATGGGTTTATATTTTTTTGCCTCCTTTTGAACAATAGCATTTATGGGAAACACAGCTAAACAGCTGTCTGACTGTTGGGGAAAGCTATGCAATACAAAGCTTTGCAGCAATGCACAAATGCAGTACAGAGACACTGCAGAGAGGCTGGAAATAAAATTACTTCTTTCGGGAGCAGCACTGCTGGCTCTCAGCTGAGATGAAACAGAGATTTTCTTTTCTTTTTTTAAAATTCACATAACTAATCTAACATTAATTCCCTTAAACACTGACTACATGGAAAGAAAAGTTTTTTGACACTTTTGAGAAACTAGAGACATAGCAGTTTTAAATTTTTTTTTTTTTTGTCTCTCTGGTAACTGAAGCGAAGAGTCCTTACAAGATTTCTTTAGATGCTACTAATTTGAATGAAGGAAAAAATGGATAAATGTATGCTTTATTTAGCTTGAGTTTCATTTTGAGGTTAGAAACAGGGTTATAAAGCATCAGAGACTTAACAGCCCTGATAGAGGACATGAGCAGAGCTGTAGGGATGGGGTTGACAGGCCTCTTACATGTGCAAGCATTACTCAGCATTCTGGGCATCTTTATAACCTGCCAAATTTTGCTGGCTATATAGACAAGTCAAGACTCCTTTGCTACTATTCAATTATTTTCCCCCCACCAAAGAGGAAGGCAGAAAAGACTTCAGCATTAAGGAAAAAGGCAAACTGTGCAAATATCCAGCAAGAACTAAATCAACTAAATCTTCTCTATCCTCTGTTTTCCCCCAACTCTCCTAGAAGTATAAGCAAGATCATCCTATTCAACATTTGGGAGAACCAACACATGAGCCACACTGTGTTCAGTAAATGTTTTCTTGAATGAATGAATACATGAATGAATTCACAATCAGAGGCTGACCCAGGCCATCTGCTTAGTCCCAGGTCATTAGAAGGGCAAATCCACTGTCCTCTCACATCTCACTCTAACATATATGTCATCACCAAACTAAGGGAACTCAAACATAGAATGATAATAAAAATTTTCAGAGCTTCATTCAGATAAAAATTCTCCTTTCTACAAAATTTAAAAATGGAACATTAAAGTTTAATTAAGTGAATTTTTTTAATTTGTGGGGAACTAAAATAATAGGGCATATAATTTATTTAATAGATACTGAACCTTGAGGATATAAATGATTTTATTCATAAAAATCACCTGGGGAAGATTTGGAAAACACAAGTCCAAAGCCACCCAAGTATTTTTGTTTCAGAGATCTGAAGTTGGGCCTGGAATCTGTTTTTAAACCACCTGTTCAGGTGATTAAGATAGGGGGTTTATATTTAATCAATGGGCACATGTTGATAAACACTGGTCTAGATGAATAAACTAGGTAAGGCATACTTTATAAATATCAAAATCAAGTATTTGATACCTAAGGAATTAAATTAATTCATGCAAGTATCAGTTTATTGATTAGAGAGGAATCCATGATTCAATAATTTAAATAGTGGAATGGTCACTTCTGACCTGGAGGTTTATTCTGTCAACCATGAAAGTTTTGGAGTGAGATCACTGAACTCAAAGAGGATATCTTGGTTCAGATTTTGGCTCTAACCCTTAGTAAACTGACATTTAAAATAGTTTTTTGACTTCCCTCAGTTCAGTTTCATCATTTGTTAAATGTAATTAATTCTTATAATACTACTTGGGGTGCTTACTCAGCCCCATGTGCAACCAGGGCTGAAAGATGAACCTAAGGGACCAGGTTTGCACCACCTGACTTTCCCATCCCTTCCAGGGGCCACAGCCTGGTAGGTGAAATGAGGACACAGATCACAGTGGAACCAATCCACAAGCTTATCTGAGCCAATAGGGTTCTCCTTTCGGAGAATGATTAGATTGGAGTGAGACTGAGTGAGTCAGAACACTATAAGCACCTGAACGCAGTGACCCAGGGTTGAGTCTGGGAAGCGCTCTCCGGCCCTGAGCAAGCAGAGGACAGCAGCAAAGCATAAAAGACAGGGCAGCAGAGATAAGAAGCAAGCATGCAGTGAGCCAGAGGGAGCTGCTGAGACGTGGCTTCCCACTTCTCAGTTCAGTTTAGTCTCCTTACGTCTTAGCTGTGTTTTGGTCTGTGAGATTTCCAATAAATAACCCATTTGATCTGTACTGACTTGAATGTGCTTTTATGCCTTGGAAACAAGCATTCCCTGACACCTCCCCTTTCCCCCCGTTAAAAATGTAAGGACACTTTGTACATAACAGATTCTTAAAATTTTAACTGTCTACCTTGTAAAGGAGAAAATGAAGGTTCAATAAAGTTAGGTACCACAGATAATGGAGTGACTAGCTCCAGTCAGATGGTTTGTGAAAGTCTGAAATTGAAATCTGGGTCTACTGTTTCATAGTTCAATGCTCTTGTTATAAAACCAGAAATTCAGGCAGCAGGGCTGATATTTGGTTAGAAACATTTATCATCATTACAATATGTTTTCTCACTGAGAAATTGAGTCATCCTAACTTTCCTTAAAAGTAGACTCAAGGAATCCCTCCAGGCCAAATCTTTCTCAAAAAATGGTCTAACATAATTTCAAGCACTTGAACAAGCAGCTACTTGGGATATCAGAACTCTGTGTTATAAAGAATGGAGAAGGGCAGCCACTGTTACTATACCCTCCACATTTTAAAAGAAAGAAAAGAATGGCACATGGAGAATGACTGATTTTAAGGAGACTGTCTCCTGATGGATCTGTCAGAAGGGGTTACCTGCAAAGGGAGTCTCTATGTCACTTAATGAATCGAGTGTTGAAAGTGTCCTTTAAAATGACCAATTTAGACCTTGCAGAACATCTGCCAGAATAAGTTTTTGTGTAGGTGATACTAAGTTGTGCCCAGAATATTCAATTGAGCTGAATTTATTTTCCACATATAGTCAGTTTTGTACGTTATTATATAATTTTTTGGCAGAAGTAAGAAACGTTCAGAATGTTTTGCACCTCAAAATTCAAAAAATCCTAGTATAAAAATAGCTAGTGTTTTAGATGTTACAAAGTAGGGCCAAATGCAGAAAGTAAGTTGCATGTGATAAAAATACCAGAAATTTCTAATTAGTTGGCATAGACATACAGTTGACCCGTATGACAGTTGCAGCCTTGAGATTAGAAGATTGCCTCTTGGCAGGTTTGATAAACCTAGAGAGTATGTTAAAAACCAAAGACATCACTTTGCTGACAAAGGTCCATACAATCAAGGTTAAGGTGTTTTCAGTAGTCTTGTATGGATATGAGAGCAGGACCATAAAAAAGGCAGAGTGCTGAAGAATTGATGGTTTCGAACTGTTGTGCTGGAGAAGACTCTTGAGTGTCCCTTGGACTGCAAGGAGATCAAACCAATCAATCTTAAAGGAAATCAACCCTGAATACTCATGGGAAGAACTGATGCTGAAGCTGAAGGTCCAATGCTTTGGTTACCTTATGCCAACAGCCAACTCATTCGAAAAGACCCTGATGCTCTGAAAGATTGAAGGCAGGAGGAGAAGAGGGCAACAGAGAGTAAAATGGTTGGATGGCATCACAAATTCAATGGACACGAACTTGGGCAATCTCCAGGAGATGGTGAGGGACAGGGAAGCCTGGAGTGCTGCAGTCCACGGAGTTGCGAAGAGTTGGACATGACTCTGACTGAACAACGACAGACATACAGTG